>NW_012150063.1:6464809-6466018 GCF_000956105.1 Propithecus coquereli | reverse complement strand
TACTGCTTCTTGTTTGAGCTATAATAAACTAAATTTTTGATTCAAAATCAAACATTTCATATTTAATGACCTGTTAATATAAGCATGTCAATGGGCTTCTATTTGTGCTATAGGACATCCACATATGGGGATTGTTTCTATTTTCATTAGAAAACTAATTCAATTGCTGATGGTAAGTCAAAATGCTACATGGGTACCTCAATAATACAAATGACAAAAATTTATATATCCCCATACAAAAAGAACAGTAACTGATCAACACATAAGTGTACATATAAGAATAACATCTATTGGATGTCGGGCAGGGGGGAGGGGGCGGAGGGGACGGGTATATACATAGACAAAGAGTGCAATGTGTGCCATCCGAGAGATGGACACACTTGAAACTGGGACTTGGGGGGAAGGAGGGGAAAGGGCAACATACGTAACCTAAACATCCGTACCCCTATAATATGCTGAAATAAAAAAAAAAATTCAAAGTTCTCCTACACATAATCTGTCTGTTACAAATGGAGACTGGCTCATCAGAAGGTCCCTCTGTAAATGGACAAGGATTGAGCTGTGTTGTACATAACCCATTTGTTTTTTCCATTATATAAATTGAAGCTATATATAGATATCGAATTATAATGGCACAAAGTATCTGTTTTCCACAAATAGTAGGTAGATTATGAAAACATAAATTCATTTCTTTCTCTACTGCAACAATTGCATCAAAGTTGAAGCATATTTAACATACAAAGATAAATCAAATTCGTGTTAAAATAATTGACAAATGGTTAAAGTTTCCGATTTTACCTAATGTTAAGTGAATCGAACAGAAATCATATGCTCATGTTTTGTAATTAGAGCACTTAAAAATTTAGTTGAAGCTATTGTATTACAGTTTTTATTATCCTGCAACAAGCAAGAGTAGTATAGGTAGATGACTGAGGAATCTGTATATAATATTGCAGGTAAATAACTAAGACCATGAGGTACCTATAGGACAGAGAGGACATGAAACTCAAATCATTATTATCTGACCACAGGAGAGAACTGTTTTTTTTTTTTTTAATTTTATTTCAGGGTATTATGAGGGTACAAACATTACAGTTACACTTTATGTCTTTGCCTCACCCAAGCAAGGGTTACAGGCATGCCCTTCCCCTCTACAATGCTCCCTGTGTCCTTTAGTTGTGGGTTTACCCTCCCATTCCCCTAATCCCT
>NW_012150063.1:6448172-6449839 GCF_000956105.1 Propithecus coquereli | reverse complement strand
AACAAAAAGAACAGTTGTTACAGTTACTTAATGAAGCCTTTTTTCATAGTCAGCAGAAGGTAAAGACTAGATCTTCTGTATCTGTATGTTACCCAAGACATTGAGTATCTTACTGGGAGTAGGCAAAATGCTTACTGATGCAAAGGATGTCCAGTTTTGAAGTTTGCATATGTACATTTGTTCATACACTCTATATACTCAGGCACATGCAGACTGGCTAAATTATTATTACCCAAGATTAAAAATAAAAATTAGACTTTACCCTCAAGAGACTTTCCTTCCACTAACTGCAATGCTGGGTGAGATGCCTCTGTTTCATTTTCACATAATTCTTTGCTTGGTTAAGTCTTGTACCAAAAGCAAAACATGCCATAGCTTTTGGGGGTTGGGTGGGAATGCTGTTCTTGCTGAAATTAATTGCCAAGTATTTTAAAGAGGGTCATCATCTTCTCTGTGGCCAGTTCTGCCCAGTAACAGAGAAAAGCTTTTAAAAGTATCTGAACCCTGGCTCCAAGGGGAACTTGACCTCTGATCCGGTATTAGCTCAGAAGATCAGACACCCTTCCCATTGGCACTTCCGTACCCCTGACTCTCAGCGAATCTTGAAGAGCCTGGTGTTAGCCTTATCATTCATTCGTCTACACAGTAATGGCTCGTGCTCATGCCCAATTGGTCCTGCCTCATTAAAGGTTCTTCCTGGAAGGATGTGATTTTCATTAGTTTTCTCTCTCATTCACCACTACTTATTCTCAAAAAGGCCTTTATTCTTTATCAAGCCACACATTTTACTTTATTAAGTTTAACTATGCTACTAGTCTCCAAGACAATTTAGGAGTTACTGAGGTTACAACATAATATCAGAACAACTGGTCCACTCAGTTATTATAAAACAAAACAAAATAAAATCCAAAAACTTTAAATGTTTTTCTTTTTCTACTGGGAGGAAGAGGATGTGAAAGTGAAAATATAGTAAAGCTAGTGTCCTCAGTGATTTCACAACTTCTCACCCAGCTGTACTGGTGCCATTGTAAGAGCTTGATGTTATTATTATCTTTGAGTTTTTGATAAAACCTGAAAAACAAGCTCAACAAATGGTAAAACATCTGGATCTTTGACAGGCAATAACTTATAAAAGAAAATAACAAATATTTATGTGGAGAATGCTAAGACCCAGATGGTTCATCGGGGACCACTTTAAAGGTGTTTGTTTGGAGTGTCCCTGTCTAAAACACCTACGTAGTGCCATCAGCTGCCAATAACACTGAGGAAGATTTACGCTTTCACAACACTCCCTCTTTGTGACAATCCTTTCCAAAATCATAAAAGAAAACAAAAACAAAGGCAAAGCACAAAGAGGAAAGAAGGATGTGGCTTCATTTTCTCTTGCACCCAGTCCTTGAAAACATCAAAGACAGATTTCCCATGCTCTTTATCTGGGCTTCAATTTAGCTGTCCTTTGTGCCACATGCAAAGCAACTCCCTAGAAGAATGTGAATGCCCACCATACCCTTGACAGCCTCCCTAACGATAGACACTGAAAAGATAATAGAGTTAGACTTTCAATGACAAGGAAGGCTTTGAGGATAGAGAGCTGTGATCAGGGAGGAGAAACTAATTGGAATAGTCAGTGGTTTGGCATATCTATCTACCAGCACTGATGCCCCCTT
>NW_012150063.1:6440949-6448122 GCF_000956105.1 Propithecus coquereli | reverse complement strand
GATGTCTTTATCGTAGAATGTTTTGTGCTCTTTTGGGTAGATGCCTAATAGTGCTATTGCTGGATCGAATGGTATTTCTATTTTTAGCTCTTTGAGAGAACTGTTTTATGTTAAGGATCAACAGAGTTAGCTGTTGGCTTTAAGTGTCACTTGAACCTTAAATAAGCACATTAGTTTTTGCAAATGAATCACTCTACCTATGAAGACAAATTTTGAGGTTAATCCCCAAAGCAACATATTCTGCAGTGCTTAGGGTAAAGTCTGCTTTCATCCACAGTAGCAGGTTTTCTGGAAGGAGCACAGGATTGAAAGTCGGAAGGCCTAGGCTCGAGGTTTCTTTCTCCTCCTTGGCCTCTATGTAAGCTGGAGTAACCCACAGTCCTCTACAGCCTGAATTTTCCTGCATTTAAATGAAGATAATCATCCTGCCCTGTCTACCTTACAGGGCTGTTGTGAGAATCACATGGGTTAATTATGCGCAAGGTGCTTTGTAAACTGAAAAATACTGTAATAAGGTGTTCACCAAAGTAGTCTGAGTCTGAACGCTCTGCTGGGAGGTCGGCCTACGAGGATGTCAGTGAGGGAGAGGGGCCTGCAGGACTCGCTAACTTCTCCACACGATGGCTTCCTAGTCAAGGTTCGAGGGCAGAATCCCTCGCAGGAGGGATCCTTGTATATACCAGAGTGCAGTTATACTCCTTGAAAGATTCACTTGCCACACTTCCCATGGGCCCTCATGAGAGTTAGTGAGCACCAAGGATGTTTAGATTTTAACTTTCAAAAAGATGTACGCAGCTAGTTGTAAAAATCAAATATGTGAAATCTTCTATTCTAATCAAGTTTTGCCAGTTTGATTGGCAAATTTGGCAAACATCTGGGAAAATGGCAAGTTTGGCAAATACTTAGGAAGACTGAGCTTGAGAGCTAATTATCAGCTGTTTTGCTTTAACTTCATGTTCTTCCACCTGTCACGAAGCCAGGCAAGAAGAAGACAGAGAACCCTCAGACTTTCCGGCTAATCTCCACTGGCCTCTCTGTGGCCACATGTTCCTGCAACAGATGTCTTTATGAGGGAAGTGTTGAAGTTGTTTCAGTATGTGTTGACTGACTGAGGAAACAAACACTGAGATTATGTTACCATTCAAATCTCTCAGGCTCAGTGAGAACAATGGCAAAAATAAAAGGGCAAAACAAAAGGGCCTAAAACAGATTTGGCACATTTTCTTCATTTCACAGAATATCTATTCCTTATGCATTGTTCTCTAGCCAGCAGAAGAAAAGTGCCCAGCTCATTGCTTCTTCACAGAAACTATAGTCTTTAAGGGGAGAGACTCTCAGGTATCAAAGCAATCTAGCGATTTCTACTCATAGGAAGGCCAGCAAGGTGGATGCTATAGATATTCAGGGAGGGTTGCAGTGAAGGAAAGTACTTTCCTTTCTTTGTCTTGTTTGGTGTGTTGATAGTTTCAGGAAACTATCACTTCTTTAATCTTTCGAAATGCATTTTAAAGAGGTTGTTATTTTTATTGGACATTTTTATTCTAGGCTGCAAGATTTTTTTATTTCTCTGCTTTATAAAATCGATCTAGATGCTATCCAAGGTTAAAATGATTTACTTCATAGGATTTATTTTGGACACTGACAATGCCCAACTTACATTTTATGAGGATTTTTATGGAAAAAACCTTACCTTTTGTGGTGGTTCAACTTAGAAAGGCTACCTTGAGTCAAATGACCTAGGTTAGAACGTCTAAATAGAAGGACAACGAGATTATATACATCAGCCTAAAGTTATTCAACCAAAAATAATGCCATATATAAATTAAAAACCAACGATGGAACACTGCTGCATGAGCATCACAGTATAACGTGCAAGGACAGAGGAAGAGAGAGTTAGTATAATAAAAATATGGCTTATGCTCATAACAACAACACCTATTTGCATACTCTGGTTCTAGCACTTGCTTTGCCACTCTATCCCTGACAAGTTACTTACCCCACCTGTGCCTCAGGTTTTTTTCATTTTTAAAACAGGCATAGCAATAATAGCTACCTCATAAGGTTATCATAAAAATTAAGTAAGAGAATCACTGCAAAGTACTTAGCACAGAATTGAAAGATAAACATTCAACAAATAATGATTGAACTAAAGGCAATAATACTTATCATTTGATTGCATGAATAAACAAAAAACTAAGAAGAAGAACAACAGCAACAATAAGGACATAAATAGTTGCTGACTATGTGCTGGATACTGTCCTAAGGCCATAAAAGCATTACATCTAAAACGTATTTAATTCCAAATATCTATGAACTTCATAAGGTAGATACGTTATAGTTCCCACTGTGCAGACAGGGAAACCAAGGTCCAGAAAGGCAAAGTAATTTACCTAAGTCTACATGATAGAGCTTGGATTTGGCCTGGCAATCTGCAGGAGGTATCTCAGTACTTCCTGAAGTGATTTGACAAATTTTTGTTTTTATAACCTTTTTACATCACTGGTTTCTATGATTTAAAAATATGCAATGGTTATTTTGTAGTAGCCATTAACTGCTATAATTTATTTTACTTGTGCCTCTGAAAATAAAGGCATCACAAAATGACGATGGGGAGACTAGAATAACTTTGTGTATTATCCATCCACATGTGTAAAACAAAGTACCTAATGCCAAATTTGGAAAAGCAATACACTTCATTGTTAGGGAGTAAGCGCTGGAGGTTTAGGGCATTCTGCTCTCTCCTCCATTTTTTCTTATAAGGCACACTGATGTGGTATCTGGACCTATGACAAGTTGGCTCTTCAACTCTTTTCTTTCTGCATATCTTGCTCCTATTCTCTTGCTAATGTCAGAATAAGAGAACAGAAATGCCTCCTTGACATCTGAACTCATTAAAAAACTTATAAAATTTAATCAATAGTCCCTTTGCACAGCTCTCCCCACCCCCTTATTCTGTAATGATTTACCCTAAATTTTTTTGACTTGTCTTGAAAGCCCAGATGCTTAAATATTGGTTGCTTTGGGTCTTAATGGTTACTCCAGAGCCATGGAATTTTAAATTCGATCTCAAATTTTTAAGATGTGACAGCTTGATTATTTTACAAGGCCAAAACCCTGATTCAAGTCTGTAATTTTAAGAATCAAAACTGTTTTCCCATTGATGTAGACATTTTGAAATGTGTGGTCCACGGCTATTTATGAGTGGTTTACAGCTGTGGTCTCTTTGTGCCCAAGATCACAGAGAGTCCAGGAGCTGATCCTTCTGGGACTGCTGTTAATATGACTCTCATTTTAGACAGCTTTTCCTTCAACTAGCAATTTTCTGGCTCCTTATACTACACTGTAGCCTCACAGCATTCAGGCAGTCACAGGGCACTTGGACAATTTAGCAATGATCTATAATACAGGTTTTTGAAACAAGTGATTTATTCAAATGCTGGTAAAAAGAAAATGGCTCTTGAATTCAAAAAGCAAATGCTAGAAACTGAAAGAGAAATTACTTAAAGTAGGATCAGGGATAGGTAACTTCTTTAATATAAGGAGAAGTGATTAATATAAATTTTGGGCATTGTGACATCTATAACTCAATGGAACAATTCCTAATGTTATTGAGGAATAAAGCAAGACCCTTTAGAGCAAATTAACTAACTTTTATTGCATGGGGACATGATTTTGGAAATGCTATATCTGATTTCATGTTTGATAGGGCCTGACACATCTCTTCCCAAGGGTGCACTGGAAATCCTATTTCAGTCCTTTTTTCAGGGGAAGAAGTCACTATATCAGCTTTGTAAAGTACACTGGCACACACAGTAAAATCTGCTAGGGTGAAAAGTGAGTACGTTCTGGTTTTTCTTTTTCTTTTCTTTTTCTTTTGGCTCTAACATGCCCCCATGGGATGTGCAGACTTCACTAAAAACCTCTACCTCACCAATCTCCTATTGCATGTGTTTGTTATTTGGTCTTTGACTCTCCACAATAACATTTTATTTCTTGTTTCCTTATCTATGAAATGGAGATATTAATAATAATAATATCACAGGATTAGTATAAGGGGTAAGTACATTCACATTTGTGAAATGTTAGAATTATGTTTGGCACAGAGAAAATACTACAGAAATGTATGATTTTAAAAAGAGTTCCTTGACTTTTTTCTATTCTGATTTTAAAAACTCGGATTAATACATAATTGCATCTGTATTTGGCAAATCTTGTAGACCACATGATAAAGTCATGGAACCCACTTTTTCAAGACTGCAGCATCTCTGAATTGCAAGCCATGGCGAACACTCAATGCCATACTGAGGAGTCAGAAGAGAACAATGAAGAACTTAAGACCTGGCCTTTTAGATAGTGATGTAGTTTTTTGGGATTATCTCTGGATTGCAAAAGCAGACACAACACTGACAGTGTAAACCTGACTAAAATGATCCTAAAATATGAATGTCTGTCATTGTAAAAGAATCTAATGATAATAAAACCTGAGGAAATAGATGTTAGAAAAATAGCAGTTTATTTTCTCTTCCTTTAAAGTCCTGAAATTCGGTTTCACCATTCATAGTCACAGGATAAAACATCTGTTCTAATGGAAAAATAACAAAAACCCATTTTCTGAAAAGCCCCACAGAGAATTTTTCACATGAGTACATGGAAATATGTATTCCATTTTTAGATAACTACTCTTTCTTGATGTAAAAAAGCTGGTGGTCAAAACACACAAATATCCCATTTGCCTTCAATCATGAAACACTGATAAGCACAGAAGTTGCAATATCATTATGCTTAATTAAGTCACTCATTTATTCATCCTTTCCTTTGAAAGCAGAGTGATCTCCAGGCACTACGAATGCTAAAATAAAAGATTTAATCTCTGCCTTCTGGGGTCTTGCACTTTAGCCAGGAAGTCAAACATCAACAATTTAAATATTATGTCACAGAGATAGATAAAGGGGTGAATTGAGGAGAGGAAGTGAATCCAGATCACCAGTTTCAGGAAAGGCTCCTAAGAAGAGGTGACATCTGAATGGTGTCTTTAAAGACCCTATAACAACAGCCAGGCAAAGACGCACATTGCAGGGAAAATGGTTTATGCAAAAGCAGAGATGGGTAAAAGAGCATTTCCATTTTTTTCAGATAGAATTAATCAATTTCTACATACAGCACCTCAGCATGTGTCTGTGTTTCCGTTAGCACGAATAGAATGAACGTTTTTATTTGTCTATATGCTCATCTCCCAGGGTAGACCAGTAACCTCCTAGAAGCAGACTGATCCATCTTTGTACCTCCCATTTTGTTTTTCACTTAAAACTTGCCTGCATAGTTTTGATGGAATGAACGAATGAATTACAGTGATTTTCACAAGAATCACCTGTGAAATACATACTTCACCAAAATACCCACTGTACCATTCATTAACAAGCAGAGCCAACCAGGGATGAGGCAGAAGAAAGCCTTTGAGCTTTTTCAAAGAATCTCATCCCCAAAACATTTTTGTGGTCATGTGAAAAAAGGGACTGAGAAATGTGCTCTCAGATGGCATGGCTGGAATGAGAAACGGGAACTGTTTTTCTTTTTACATAGTTTCTGGAAAGGGCAATAAGAACAACAACAACAAAAAAAGCGACAGTGTTGGTCAGCCTTCCCAGTGCTTGCTTTGAGAGGTGCTATAAACAAGGAAAGGTCTCATGGGCCAACTCTACACAGGCCCCCTGCCAAGAATAGCTACAAAGTGGCAAGTCAAACCAGCCGGGGCTCCTGAGTTGTCTCAGGACTTTGGAGTCCCAACGAGCATCTGTGAAACGTCGCTCTGAACAAGGAGCTACCTTTCTGCAGCACCTCCCAGGGCCTTGGCAAGATCTAAGGGAGAAAGAGTTTGATTTCACATCCCCAGAAAGGGCTCTGCTGCCTGCAGGCAACTTACAAAGGGAAGCTGTAAGTCTGTGGAGCTGGGAATGTCTGGAAAGAGTGAAGGCCCATTATTTAAAACTGATTTCTTTTTAAAGAAGTAGAGCCGGAGAGCAATGATTATTTCAATGCCAGTTCTCAGGGGAATTTCTATAAGCTGGAATCAATGGTTAACCCAGGATGGTTAATAAAAGTAAATGTTCCCCCATTCTCAGGAATAATGCTTCATCATGGTGCTTTTTCAGGCCTTGTCTTCACTTGAATTTTGGGTGGAATAAAGCTTTCCTGGATTTATCCTAATCTAATATTCAAATGTGGTGATTCACAGGAGTCTGCCTATTCTTCTAGAAAAGTGTGATAACAGTGGTTTCGCTCTTGGCTTCTGCCCCTTCAGTTCAGCTCCACCAGAGCAGAGAGTAGCTTTGACAACTAAAGCAGGTTCATCAACTTTAGCCCTCTCTCCTCCTTCTGACAATAAAATAATAAAATGTAGTGAAACACCACTTTTTCTGATGTTTTCTTCTTACTCTAGGACATTTGTGTTTCTTACCTAATTCAGAGACAGGCTGGGAAATCTAACTAAATCTAAAAGGAAAACTTTCTGGAAATACTTAAGACTAGAGTAGTATTAAGGAATAATTTCTGATCTGGGATAAGCTCCAAAATTCAGCTTTCTCACCCCAGATACAAAACAAAAAGAACAGTTGTTACAGTTACTTAATGAAGCCTTTTTTCATAGTCAGCAGAAGGTAAAGACTAGATCTTCTGTATCTGTATGTTACCCAAGACATTGAGTATCTTACTGGGAGTAGGCAAAATGCTTACTGATGCAAAGGATGTCCAGTTTTGAAGTTTGCATATGTACATTTGTTCATACACTCCATATACTCAGGCACATGCAGACTGGCTAACTTATTATTACCCAAGATTAAAAATAAAAATTAGACTTTACCCTCAAGAGACTTTCCTTCCACTAACTGCAATGCTGGGTGAGATGCCTCTGTTTCCTTTTCACATAATTCTTTGCTTGGTTAAGTCTTGTACCAAAAGCAAAACATGCCATAGCTTTTGTAAGTTGGGTGGGAATGCTGTTCTTGCTGAAATTAATTGCCAAGTATTTTAAAGAGGGTCTTCCTCTTCTCTGTGGCCAGTTCTGCCTGGTAACAGAGAAAAGCTTTTAAAAGTATCTGAACCCTGGCTCCAAGGGGAACTTGACCTCTGATCCGGTATTAGCTCAGAAGATCAGACACCCTTCCCATTGGCACTTCC
>NW_012150063.1:6436544-6437307 GCF_000956105.1 Propithecus coquereli | reverse complement strand
GCTAGGATTACAGGCGTGAGCCACTGCGCCCGGCCTCTCAGGCATTTCTTAAGAAATATCTTCCCTTAAGCATTATCTTCCTCTTTCAGAGGAGTAATAGGTCATCAACCTGCCCCACCTCCAAAGGAATTAATAACAATTTGGAGCTCAATAAATGATGTAATACTGAGCTTCCAAATTCTCGTTTTTCAGGCAGAGAATACTAAAAAAGATGTAAAACTCACCACTTTACCAGGCTGTTAGTAAATATCTATTGAATAATACCATCTTGGGACAAGAGTACAACATGCAGTATTGTGGTGTCTGGGTAAGTAGAAAAGACAATGCAAATATAATAATTATAGAACAATACAAGCCAGTTTAGGGGTAGAACAGAGTGGTTGGTTTAGATGTCAGTGAGTCAAGAGCTTATAAAACAGCCGTGTTTCCAAAATATAAGTTGGCGGCAGTCTATACATGTGCTCAGTGATATAATGGGAGTTAGGCACTCACAAAAGCTTACATTATCCTTAATGTCCTAAAATCATAGACTTAGGAATACAAACTCATGATATTTTATTGTTGCAACAAGAACAATATCTAGGATGCCAGAGATATACCTGCCCAAAAGCTTCCTGCAGAAGGCAATCCTACTCCTGATTCCCTCAGCCAATCAAGGGAAAAGTTGTGTGTGTGTGTGTGTGTGTGTGTGTGTGTGTGTGTGTGCAGGGACAAGGGGCGGGGTTCTTAGTTCCAACTCACTACCCCAGGAGGACGAGGACAC
>NW_012150063.1:6432508-6434559 GCF_000956105.1 Propithecus coquereli | reverse complement strand
ATGTTAAATTGAAAGCTTTTGGAAAAAAACTTTCCCTTATACTGTTTCTCCTTTTTTTTTTCTTAAATGGGTAAGTGCAATTTGCTACCTCAATTTCCATTCCCATGAAGTCTGGCTTGTGAACGTCAGCCTTGCAGACAACTGCTCACCAAGGGTAAGTGCTGCTTTGTGCAATGGAGCAGTAGAGGATGCTGCCTCTACTTCTTCAGGAGGTAAAAGGGGCTGATGATCCCTGTACTCTCAGGCATGAGCAAGCCTTGTGTTCATCCGGATGGTATCTGGGCAGGCTCTGGGCCTTCCTCAGTTCTCATTGTCCTGCATTTTGATACTCTAGTTTTATAACCAGAGCATGTTGGGCTCAGGAACATGATTATAAGCCTTATAATACATAGATTACAACTTGTCACAAAATAATCTTTGAGAAATGGTCAACTGGACTCCAGGAACAGAGAGATAGCAGCATTTTTTCCTTCACAAAAGATTTCTTAAGCCCCTGGTAACAACCCTGTGAATTGGGTATTATTGTCCCCATTTCACAGATGAGGAAATGGAAACTCAAGAAGTTTATAGTTAGTGAGAAAGACAGGATCTTGAACCCAGGTCTGATTCCAAAGTTTTTATTGTTTTAACCACTACAATATACATCTGACAGACATCCTCTCTAATTTTTTCAAAACTGTTAAGACAGGGGTTCTCTGTAATGGCAGGTCAGTGTCTTCAGTAGCACTGTGTAAAAGAAAAGAGCATTACAGACCATGAGGCTGGTTGGGAAGCCAATTTCTAGTGTGTTTTGTTTTGTTAGTAAGATAGATCCCCTATTCTTTCACATTCTCTCTCTCTCAAATAAAATATAATAAAAATTCACCTTTGTCTGGATCATGCCACCAGTGCTGAGTGTGATTTCTCCAAGGCTGGGGAACAGCAGTGGTAGAGTGCCGCCCCATACCCCAATACAGACACACAGGGGGAGACTGCAGTGTTTACACATGAGATAATGCGGCTTTTCTCCTGAACATTGTGTGCCAAGTTAAATAATTACTTTCTTGGTTAAACAAAGTACATTATTTTGCTCATACATGGTAAGGACTTTCCAGTGCTATCGGTTTTGTTCATTTCTCTTCACCAGACATTGATAATGTGGCTTTTACAATAAAGTAACTTGCCAATTAATTGAGCTAGAAATGAATATCCATCACGCCATTCCCTACAACAAAAGAAAGAAGAGAATGTATTATGGATGGAATTTTTAACTTTTCATTTTTTTTCTTTCATAGCGTCTAATAGCAGAATATTTTGCTTAACATTCCTTGCATGATCTTCTGATTGCAGAACAACTGCCAAGATAAGGTTTGAAACAGGAGGAAAATGTTAGAACTAGGAGAAGTGCTCCCTAGGAGCTAGAGTTCAAAACTCTGGGCTGATTCTCTGTACTGTTCACTGCTGAATACCCAGTGCCTAGAATAGTGTCTGGCGCATCACAAATAATAGTATACCATAGATGTCTGTTCAGTGAATGAATGGAATTCCCTACTATGGGGCCTTCTACAGCTTTTGGAAGTGGCCTTTTTCATTCTAATTTTTATTTTATCCCATTTTATCTTCAAAGATAAGAGGCTTCTTTATATGGATATCCTCAGGCTCACAAAAGGGCATCTTCTATTGATTTGTTTCTGGTCCAAGCTTCCCTATGATAATCTATGTGATCTATACCATAAACTCAGATCAGGGCACAAAAGACAGGGGGCTCCTCTGTGAGGCTAGCATTACCTCAGGTGCATTTACTTTGAGAGGTAATCATGCAGGAGACGTTCTTATGTTAAGATTACTGCATGAACTTTCTTTAAAATGCAATCATGGATCGTATTAATAGAAGAGAGTTTTGTGGTCAGTGAATCCCTTGAGTTCACTGGCCTTTAATGGCCAAGGAGAAAAGATGTGGTTGCACCTTAATGAATTCTGTAAGATGGGAAGTTGGAAGTCAGCGCATGTGTTCTTCCTTGTACTTTCAAGTCAAAGGTGATGCAGCCATGGCTGGAATCATGCCTTCAGGC
>NW_012150063.1:6422327-6431313 GCF_000956105.1 Propithecus coquereli | reverse complement strand
CTCTGCAGGCAGGACTAGCGAGGGGCCATCCTGATTCTGGAGGGCAGAGGAAGCATGGGGACAGAAGGCGTTTTCCCCTTTGCACCACTGCTCACCACTGCCATCACTCTACCGCCCCACGCCCCAGCTGTGACGTGCCCCAGCTCTGATGTGGCAGAGGGATCCTGGAAAGGGGAGGCACACACAAAAGATTAGGAGACTTTACTGGGTGGGAGCTGGTGAAAAGAAGAAGTGAATTCTAGTGTGAAAGCAGTTTCTCGTCTTTTGGCTTAGAAACCACTTCTGCTTTCTTCCCCTTCTGCTGCCCAGCCTTGCACACTCTGCAAACGATATACACTGCTTCAGGCAAGTGCTCTGCTCTGGTAATAAATCTGCTTTGGGGTCTGGATTCGTGATAGAATTTTCATCTAAAACACAACTAAACAGAACCCTGGAGAATTGTTCCTAGGGCTTCACACCCATGATATGAAACTTAAAAATCAACTTCTTACCTGCTTTGTTTTATTTAACAGAATCCCATTTTAGGAAAGCTTGATCATTTGTCATTAAAGAATCTGAAACAGAGGTAAGTGTTTTACAATAGCCTTCAAAGGGAATGTGTGCTCAGCTGAACAAAAAGAGAAATGACAGGAGTACTACCAGGGAAGATGTGGCTTCAGCGCAACCTCATTAGTGTGAGATTTTCTTGTTGACCATGAATTGCCCAAAATTCTCCCCAGTCCCTGCTGCCCTCGCTTCCACTTCTACCTCAGCCAAAACACTCGAGCTGAGGATAACTTCACAGTGCGAATAACTCATGTGCTGTGACAGAGCCAGCTCATCCTGGCTGTCGGTTGTGTCCGTCTCCCAACTCTGTGTGCAGTGACTTCATGAAATCATCCAGGTAGTACTGACATCATGGGGACAGGCGAATGCTACAAATCGGAACTTTTCTTTGGGAGAGGGGTTGAGGAGCTAGTTTACCAGCACGCCACTGGTAAAAGTACACAAATACATTTTTTCCCCCACGGAACCTTTAAAAGTACTTTACTTCAAAGATTTACTTCTAAAGAAGTACTTTACTTCTCAGTGACCGTATCTTTTGACTGGGAAACATTATTATATGTTCTATTAGTTTCAGAGCTAAACATAATGCTCAAACACAATGATTGACTCTTTTTTTGTCACTCAATGTGTTATAAAATTTTTAAGCGGTATCATTTTTCACCTTTGGGGAAAGTATAAGCATATAAACTGCTAAAGAATGAAAAAGTAGGTAGATTACTCAAATCCTAGTTTTCAAAAAGATAATTTGCTTTGATAAGAGTCTGTGGAAACATACTGTTGAACTATTTGTCAGAGCGTTCCTGGTTAGAAAATTTATCAGTACGGCTTATATTACAATGAAAGGGCACACATTTCCCTTTCACTGCACAAACAGAATTTTACACGTGGGGGTTGTGCGGGGATCTAAAACGACCTTCGACAACTTTCCCGCCAGCTTGTTTTGAAGCCCTTAATGCCTCATTTTGTAGCCTATCTTTGGAATTGAGCTACTGTCTCCAGACAATCCCATTAAAAGACACAAGGGTTCCCTAGAAAGGTAACATGGGAATGAAAGATTAGCAAAAACAGAAAAAGATTAGCAGGAAGAGGTGGGGTATGAGAAAGAAGGATAGAGGACAAACATTATTTTGGTAGGAGGATGGAGCTAGGGGAAGACCTGAGCAGTGTTGTATTGAAGAGATAAGAGGTCTGTAATAGGGAATTTGGGGTGATTTAAGGTGACGTGGAGGGAATTTGAGGGAAGAATTTTTGTCTATGATTTGACCTCAAGTTTGACTGCTGGCTGGACAGTGGGCTCCACTGCATGAAGGAGCCTGTATCCTCTCCATCACTCTGCCTTGCAAGGTACCTGGCTCAGAACAAAGTGAATGAATAGGGAATGTGGGATCAAAGGCAAGGAATTACAGCTTTTAAAAATAGTTTTTCTTTGTTTTTATATTAGTTTAGTACAGGGATGGGAAGCCTTTTCACGTAGGAAGGCCACATTAATTTAGCTCTAATCAAATAAGGCTGCATGCAAGAAACTTTCATTAGATATACTTAAAAATGCACATTATTTTGTAAAAATCTACCATGTACTTAATAGTTTCAAAAATGAAAACAATATTAATTTTAAAGTTAATTTTTTAGTTAAGTTAACTAATCTTTCAATGACTTTGTTGTGTCTGCTTTTTGTTGGAAAGCATTTAAATATTGGTTGCAGCATGGAGGTCCGCAGTTTCAGTTAATCCTCTAGATGGGTATCAGTCATTTGTGACCTTAAGGGCATCTTGATTTGGATTAGGTAGGAGAATGTAGATTCGCAGCCATAAGTGGTTGAAAAGCCAGAAAGCATTTTTCAAGCTTGTTGCTAAAGACGTGGGTATTCTACTGCATTTTTCCATATTTCAACTGGGTCTTTCTTAGGATCAAACAATGACTTTAAAATGTCATCTACTGAGTGCTCAATCAATTCCATCTGTAGTTCTTTAGGTGCATTGGTGATATCAACTGGGTGAGGATGAAATGCTAATTTGAGTGTGATGTCATGATTCTCAAAGTCAGTGAACCTTTCATTATATTCTCCTATTAATAGGTCTATAACAGCTGTGTATTCTTCAAATGATTTGCATATATCATCCTGCTCATTAATGACCTTTGCTAACTGGGGAAAATGTTCATCTGAAATTTTCTTTTGAAGAAGTGTTTTGAAAAAAGATAGCTTTTTTCAAAGTGTCACCACATGTCATATATAGACTTAGTTTTACCTTGCAAGGAAATATTCAAGTCATTTTGATTTGACATATCGCACAGAAATGCTTCATTCCTATAGAAATCTTCTTTCAATAATTTACATTGCTGGTTCTGTTCTTCATAAAATTTAACTATCTGTACTTACAGAAATAAAATTTTGGCTAATACCTGTCCCTGTGATAGTCAATGCACTTTAGAATGATATGGCAAATCCACGCTGAATTCCTCATTGTTCAACTTTAGCATGTTATGAAACCGCAGGATGCTGTGTTGCATTTGCTGGAATATAGTTAACAATACTCATAACTTGTTAGCAAAGTGACACTTAAAATAGTAGCTTTAGCACAGAGATTTTGCTGATGCAAGATATATGAAAAGAAATGAGAGCATCTGGATCTGTTAATAATTTTTTATTTGTGCAATAAACCCTTCATGTTTTTCTGTCATGGAAGGTGCACTGTCTGTACATACATTCATTGAATTTACCAAATTCAGCCCAACCTCATGACATTTATCTTGAAGGTTGTTGAAAATATCTATCTTTTCCCTGTGTTTGGTTAACAAGAGTGCGCAAAGCAAGTAACTTTTCATAACTAAGAAAATCTTCTGTTATGATCTGAATGAAGTATAAAACCTGGGCTGAGTCAGTAGTATCAGTTGATTCATCCAAAGCAATTGAATAATATATATTTTCCTTTTGAAGTATTGCATGAATTTCTTCTGTTAAGTTAAAGGCAAATTCATGCTGCTGATCAGTTTCGGTTCTTTTTGAAAGACACAGTTGTTTGTACTTTGAAATGTTATTGGCGTCTAAGCATCCTACAACTTTGACAATGCATTCTTTCACAATTTCTGCACCACTGAATGGCTTCCCTTTTTTCCCGAGTATATAAGCTACTTTATAAGTTGCTTCGGTGGCATTTCCAGGTCTTATTGCTGCTTGAAAGAATTGTCTTTGCTTTTGCTTTTCATCTTTAAATTTCTGCAATACAACCTTTTGTGCCTCTTCCTATAATTTAAAATATTTGTGGTCCTTATGAGTGTTATAATGTTGATGAGCATTGAATTTCTTTAATGTTGATATTGCAGTATCACAAAGCAAGTGAATCATCTTATCTTTAGCAGAAACAAGATAATATTGCAATTCCCAATCCTCATTACAAAACCTGTTTTCTTCCTTTAGCTTTCTCTTGGTCTTCTTTGACATGATGGGCTGTTAAGCAGACAGAATTAAAAAATACTGTCGAGCTGTGCAACTATTCACAAATTCCACTTCAAACAGAAATACAGTGCACAATTTTCAAAAGCTGGCAACAGACTGGTGTACTCAACCCCCATAAACTCTGGCCAACCAGCCTCGTGCAGTAATGGCACCAGTCAGGCGGGGGAAGTTAGAACTAACTCATGAGTGTAGCAGCTGTCGATTTAGACCTTATGGCTTACTAATGTTCTAATTGTGTCAGTCAATCTGGGAGAATTATTTCATTGAAACTTCTTTTCTTCTTTGATATTTTAAATGCATTCATTTTAAAAATAAAATAAAAATATAAAAGATGAACAAAAATGTATTAATAAAAATAAAAGGATTTGTTCTGTAAAATTTGGATTCAGTCAGAAGGTTGTGCTTAAGGATCTAGAAGGCCACAGGTTTCCCACCCCTGGTTTAGTAATTTCAGGCAAATTTTACATTTTCTATTTGACCCACGTCAAATAGATTCTCACAAAGCATGGAGATAACATTAGATTTTAAACGTCATGTTCTTTGTACAACAATGACTTCTTGCTCTTCTATAGATGAGAAAGCCAAGCAGATGAATTGTCAAAGGAAAAGACTGGCAGAGTCGGGGCCAGATTTATAATAACATATTTCCCGAGAGATACTGCTGCTTTCACATTCCCTAGTTTAACTGTCCATATGAATCTGTTAGAAACTCAAAAGTAAGAGAATTACAGCAAAGGGAAATTGGATTTCTCAAAAACAATGATGCCTTTTTTTGATCCCAGAAAACAAAAAATATTTTAGCTACAAGAGGTAATTCATGTGTTAGTCAACAGGATTTGAAGGGCTCTAAAAATCCCATTACTATAGCTAATAATGAATAATGACAACTTTTCCTCCTTTTTTTCTTAGATATTTTAAAGTCCTATGTGGCTTTTTCAGTTCATATAGGTATCCCTCCGTTTTCACTTTTGATACACACACAGTTATTAAAAAACAGTTTCAAGCAACTTAGTTAAACTCAAATTGATTCCCCTGGCAACTTTGATGAAAAAGGATCTAACTAGAAACTTCCCTCTGGTTTATGCCTGTGACAAAAATACACAATCAGTGGGCATACTTTCTAGACATGCAAATTCAATATAATCTATAGCAGGTAAAGTTTATGTCAAGTAAACATCATGATTGGAATTATAGTGTCAAACGATGATAGTAGAAACTAATTTTATTTATAAGGGAACTGGATGTAGGCAACTTCTTTCCATCTCTTTATTCACTGTCTTTCCAACAAGACTCTTCTTTCCAGTCATGAAGAAACTTTGTGTCCTTGATTATTAGAAGTGTTTTCTCAACCAACTTGCCAGCCTCCTATCTAAAGCCACAGACAAATATAGGGAAGCCATGGCCACAGTGTTAGATCAGTGACTTTAAGAGTTTATGAAAGATACTGGTATGATTCCATGGCTTTATATATGAGTTTCTCACTATTTTCAATTTATCTTTTTAAAAAATGAAAGCAGTAGGACAATACGTTCCCCTGTTCAAATTCTAAGTTACATAGATCCCAACTGGGGATTCCCTTGATAAAACCCAGGGCTCCAATGGCAAGATATGACCCACTCCCATTTGTATAATAGATGAGTCACTAGCATAGTTTTTCTAGAAGAGGCAGGGGTTTATGGAAAGAGGGGTACACATCTATAAATGGCACAATGGGAATTTGCATCTTGAAAATGCCTCGTGGATGACACAGCCCACCTACCAGTTCAGAGAAATACCACTTCAATCACCTCTGAATGAACCATGTGACCGCAAATATTTAAACAATAATTTCCATGTCCCTCAAACACCCTTTATTATTTTATATTTATGTATTTATCCACTGGATTTTTCAGTTAATGTAAACTATTTAAAAATCATATTTTCATAAGATGAGCTAAAATAGATTCACTCAATTTTTACTGTGAGGTTGAAGTCAAACTCAGTCACAATAATACCCTGATTATTGGAAAAGGCACCTTTACCTCTTTCACCACCCACAAGCTCATTTTTAAATCCTTACAAGTTCAAATTATTATTATAATACTATTAAAAACACCTTTACAACCAACCGACTTATGTCAGAGACCTAACATCACAGTAACTTCTAGCGCCGCATGGTTAGCTCTCTAGTTATTTATTTTTAGTCTTTACATTTACATGGTGATAAATAGAAACCATGTAAAGAGTTTTACATGCAGTACAGTGGAAAGAAATTAAGAAAAGGTGGAGGAAAAACAGCCTGAGAACAATATACAGGGTTTTCTCTTTCTGTGACGTATGTACTCTCATTAGGGCATTGACAAAAGAAAATATATTTTTCAACTGTTCTACCTGTGATGCTAACGTACACTAGAGGAACCTTGAAAATCCTACTGCAGTCAATAGCCCACTGCTGACAAGTCAGACTATTGATCCTTCCTTTATCTTGTTGCTATTTCCTCTGCATCATAATTTGATGGCCTTTTGGAGGGTTAGGCAATAAAACTGCCAAACAAGCAGAGACTGCCGCATGGAGCTTTGGGCTTGTCTCCACCGTCTAAGCTGGATTTGGGGTCATGCTGTTATGGAACAGCTGCTTCCAGGGATACCCCTCTAGAGTAGACCTCTATTTGGCCACTGGCCAGGATTTCCATGATTATCCATCATGGGGACAAATCTATCCCAGGAAAGCTCATTTCAGAATATAATATGGTGTGGATTAAAGACCTACAGGAGAAGAGTGTGCCCAGAGGAGTGATTGTGATCTTTTAAATCAATAAAACCTTGGAATCTTCTGTCAATTGACCAGAAGATAATGGTTCCCTTCTCAACAAACACACCACTGTACTTTTTGATTTGTCTTTTGTTAAGTCATTCTGGGCAAAAAGGGCTGCTGGACCAGGGGATTTCAGACCTTGAATAGCGCTAACAGCATATAACAAGAAACTTCTGTTATCTTGCCTATTATCTTAGCAAACTCTGTAACAAGAGCATCTATTCCCTTCATCTAGTAAACTTTCGGGTAGGGCAGAGAGAACAGGCACTGGCAATTGATCTCAACTGACTTTGAGAGACCATAAATCATGTAAGAGAAGGGCCTATGTACCTTTCCATCTTAGTTCTGGGTTACTTGCCCCCTCATTTTGTTTTGGGGGCCTTCTCTCCCTTCTTTGAGTAGTTCATTTTTTTCCTGCCACAAAATCTTTGCACATACTGTTTCTTCTGTCTGGACTACTTTCCTACTGTTCGTTTGCCTGACCACTTGACCTAAATCAGGTCCCCTTATTCAATCTCTTATAGACCCTTTTAATTTTTTGTAGCATTTTCTCACAATCTGCACTTACACTTGGGGTTTATTTGAAAGTCTCACAAAGGAATGAAAGACTCAAAAAGGCAGGAAATAGGAATGATAACATGAAGCAGGAGCTAAATAAATATTTGTTATATCAAAAATTTTTTAAATAAAGAGTAGATGAATGAATGGAGGCTCTGTAAAGAATTGACAGCCATCACTCTGCATTTTAAATAAAGTGGTCCTGATATTATTGTGTTCAGTTAAGTGATCCTTAACTTAAAACTTGGAGTTTTAGAGGTTTATATGTAAGTTAGTAGAAGTTTCAATCATTCATATTTTATAATCACAATTTTTCTGAATAAGAGAATTTCCTCTAGGTGAAATTTAAACATTGCTGTCTTCTCTTGACATAAAAAACTTAATATCTAGCTTTAAATGGCTTTGTAAGTGCAAGAAAAATCACCCTATTGATGCTAAGTGAAGAGCAGCGAAAGCAATTCTATTAAGCTTTTGACCTAGTTTCTCCCTGGTTACCTCAAGGCAATTGAAAAGTCCTCAATTAGGTACAATTTGTGAGTGACTGTTCCACTGCTATTAACTCAGAGGCATATAGAAGTAGTAGGTTCTGTAGACTTATGTTATATTCATTAACATAATTTCTGTCATCAAAAAAAGAGGCCAAACTCTTAATAGTATTGAGTCAATTATAAAGCAGAGTGTCAGTATTAGTTGTAAAACAGTATAAATACTGTTATTTTAGAAACAATATTGATTGGCATGAAGATCAACGCATTTTTGGTGATTACATGAAGGTTTATGTAGCAGCAGCTTTAGTAAGTTTTGAATATAGGAAGCGTTGGGATCAGAGAATTCATGGCAACCTGTTTACAGTTTTAAATAAAGCACAGAATGGTCAGAAGGAAATCCAGTAGAATTTGCTACTTCTTCACCTCAAACTACAGTGAGATATTTTTATGGTCAAAATTGGCAAGGAGATTATTTATGCATACTATGCATACATTTGACCAGCAGTTCTACTTCTAAGAGTTTATCTTACAGATAAAGATTCAAAAGTACATAAAGATTCTTAATGCAGCATCTCTTGTTTAAAAAAAAGTTGGAAACCACTTAAATGTCCAAGACACGGGATTTTTTCCCCTAACATATTGATTGTTTGCTATCTATCGGAAATTGTTTGAAAACACTTTTCACGAAAAAACTGAACTAGTCTTCATAACAAAAACAATCTTCAGTTGTTATTCCCACTTTAACAATGAGGTGTCCTTACCTATAGAATTTGTTATGGCCCTTAGGTTTTGGCTAGATAACCTAATAATTTACTCAGTTTTGCAAGGAAATAAGGAATGGGCCTCAATTCACTCTCCTTAATACATTTAGTCAGATCTGATTTGCAATGTACATTAGTACTCCCTCTGTAGCAACTGAAACATACTAAAGATAGTTCTAGAAAAAAATATGCTAGAAAGTGCTTCAGGTATTTTTTCCTTAACTAGGAGAGCCCAAGGGCAGAATAAGTAGGTCTCAAAATTTCTAGGAATGACATATCCTGAAATAAGCAGATGTTGCTGTCCAGCAGAATATAAAGGATTTGTTATTTAATGTGTAAAATTCAGACTGTTGCTTTAAGGCAAGCAAAAAAAAAAAAAAAAAAA
>NW_012150063.1:6409629-6421797 GCF_000956105.1 Propithecus coquereli | reverse complement strand
CCTTCCTTGACCTCATATTTCTCCATCTTGGTCACTTCACTGTGATAAAGTTTTTCTTAAATGTCTTGCTGAACTGAAGGCACATGACACTCATAGTATTCTCCTGGTCTTGCCACTAGGAACTGTGTCCAAAGACACAGAAATAGAAAGTGGATTCCCTGAGGGCAGACATTATATCCTATTCATTCCTTAATTCTCAGTTTCAGAACTACCGACTGCATGACATATAAATTCATTCTCAATAATAAATGTATAATACATAAATACATGTTCAATAATTGTTTATTGGGAGAGCCTCAAGTTTTCGAAAAAGTTGTTTTGCAGCCCTACCTATGCTGCTTTCTTGCTGTGTGACTCTGGACACATTTCTTAGACTCTAAGAATGTTAGTTCAAAATGTGAAACAAAAAAGTGCCAAAAAGTTCTAAGGTCTCTTTCAGGTATAAAATTCTACCTAGATTGACCATTTCCTACCTTGTAACAAAGTGGGATGGTGACCCATTTTTCTACGTCTGTATAGTTTTCTGCAAGAAATGTAAAATATATATTTTTTTCAGTATGTCAATACATCCTGAGATAAAAATGTCATACAGTCTCCACTTCGTGGAAGGCAAATATTTCATCGTGTATCTAAAAGACCTACTTTTCTTGATACAAATCATCTGTAAGTTTGGAAAAATAATACAATTGGATTTTTCATTCAGCTGTTTACCATATATAAACTCAGAAATCCTAAAACACATTACTGGAAGTACAATGATTTTAGCATTGGTAGATGAACAATTGCAAGGAATGAATGAATCTCTAATGACTCAGCTTCAATGTAACAGGAGGGGCTACTATTTTAAAATGTTAAACTGAAAAATTCTGTACGCAACTAAGAGAAAGATGCATGATTTAAATTTCAGTTGCAATACAGTCTGAAATAATCATGAAATACATATTCTAAAAAAGCCCCAGTGTCTGTTTACTGCAGCTAATTAGTGTGTGGGTGATAAAAATGGGGCCACACACATCACACACAAATTGGCTATTTGTCCAGCAAACTACTTGCACCCGGGTTCCTACTAGGACTCACACTGACTTCTTGGCTATTTTCTTCCCTTAAATGGATTTGGTTATAGGATTGAAAACTGTGTATACTGTGTTTTCAACAGCTTTAACTTAATGTGGTTTATGAAGAGAATCTTTCTGTTTTCATATAAAAACAACAATTTGCTAAGGGATTGGGAGAGAGGACAAGACACACAAGGGACAAATGGAGGTGTTAGTTTCAGGGGAAAAATACATAACACAATATTCAACATTTTGCTGTCCCCCAAACTGATGAATTCATTTAATCTCTTTAGATTAGTTCGAGATAAGACCTACTGCTTACTCTATTTTGAAAGAAATTAGAAGGTTACGGTTTCAACATTGTGTTCAGCATTTGCTAACTTATAAAATGGTAATAACTTACATGCTCTGGAGTACTACTGTAAGGATGATGTGAGACATCACAGGAAAGCATGCGGAAAACTGTAGAAGTTTATATGAATTTTAAATGTAATTGTATAGTATTATTACTGATGGTTAAATAAAACAGATGGCCCTTTATTTAGAACTTAAAAACGTTTCTCGAGAACACACAGAATAAATAATTTAGATGTCTGTGGCAGGTATTCAGTTAGTCCACACTCTACCCTTGGCCTTGTCGTTCCTCTTGCCTCTCCTGCCGTCCCCACCCCTTCACTCACTAACCCCCAGTCATTCGCCCTCGCTGGCCACATATAAGGAGTAAAGAGAGTGGCAATGAACCTGGATCCACCTGGGGAGATGTAGGCTACTCAATGACGAAGGAAAACACGAAGTTCCAGACTCCTGATTCTCCAACAAGGCAGTTACTTGGGGCACATCTCACCAGGTGACCCGGATTTGAGGCTGGCAAGCGTTGCACAACCCACCTCCCTGGGCTGCAGAGCCATGTGAGGTTATTGTCCTGCACCTACCCGCTAATGTCTCTGTGGCTTTGTGTCACAGACAATTTGTTTCTACATCTTCTGCCATCAGGATCCCAGAAAAGATGTCCACACTCATTATCCATGAAAGCAGTTGACTGCCTAAGTGATTTGTTTGCTTTCTACAAGCTGGAGGAAAACTTATTAAAGACACGTTCAGTCCCAAGATTGCACTGTCGGCAGTCAGGCTTTCCTCCTTTCTTTATCTCTCTTTTGTTCATTCTCTAATAGAAATCACGGATAAACTCATCCTCTGCTTGAATTGTTCATCTCGAATTCAAAGAGCCCTGGAAGATCTGTTAATTCTGTTCCGAAAGTGGATGTGACATGAAGAAGGGAAAGGAGATGTTAAAAAAGTGATAAATCACTGCCTCAATTCTCATGAAGAGTTGCTGCAGAGGTGGTTTGGAAACATTTGGATTTGTTAGGGTGATGATCCACACTCTCGTATTGGGGACTTGGTAAACACTGTCCCTCGCCTTCAATTCCATTGCTCTATCCTGCCCCTGTGACGGCTTTCCATCTGCTTCTGCAAGTGGAAATGCAGTCGGGTAGAAGAGGGTTTTAGCATAGTGAGCCTTGGGCCTTATTCTATGCTTATCAGAAAAATAGAGTGACTTGCCAAAAAGTAGACTTCTCTCTATATTAACCCATTTGGAGCAGTGTTGACAAAATAGTGGCTGAATATCCAGAAGAATTTCCATATGAGATTCCCGAGCCTCCTGAACTTGTGCATCCCATGCACATGGATACCTCCATCACAATCCCAGCCTTTGGGAAAGGCAGTGAGTGTACAGTACCAATACCTCCAAAGGAGAAAGCATAACAGCTACTTCTTGCTTTGGTGATAAACATAAAATAACAAGTGAAACTTGGTTTTAAAATCCTCATGAGCCAATTGCTCTCTTAGTGAAATCTAAGACTCTTACGTTCCTCTAGGATAAGCCAAGCATATACCAAGTATACACTAAGTACTGTATCATTCTATCCTCAGAGCAATCCTATGAAGTCAGTATAGTTAATACACCCATTTTCCAGTTGAGAAACCAGGTTTAGAGAGGTCACATGCCTAACACAAAGTGAAGCAACTAGTAAATTGTGGGACCAGGATTTGTGTCCAGCTCTGGATGATTCCAGAGTTCCTGTGCTTCACTGCTTTAGAAATTTGGGTGCTTGAAATCTCAAATATTCCATCTCATAGAAAAGACATTCTACATTTTCTATTCATTTCCTAGGCTGCCCCATGATAACAAACTGTTATTTAGCTCCCTAGAATAAGGATGAAATAACACACGCACAGTGGACTAGAATTCTTCTGAGTCCTACTGTGGCCTTCTGAGGCCAGGTATTCTCTGCAGTTCAAACCTCCAACCAAGGCTCTGAGCTGCAGCTCTCTGAGCCTTGAGTTTTGCCGTAGTCCAGAACTCGAGCTCAGATGCTGGAAAGTAGAAGCCTAATCCATCTTATCTTGAGAAAGACAAGTAGACAGAGTAGTCTATTCAGGGAAAGGCTGAAAACACCAGCAGCCTTTGGGAAATTAATCCAGTTGCAGTGGTGTTCATTCTTTATTTTGCCTTATAGGAAATCTCTTTGCTGATAATCATAAAAAGCCACATGAGAAAGTACTTAACCAAATATGTAGAACAAAGAACTGGGACGGGGTTACCAACACATTTCTCTCGCTGGCAGGTTAAGGCAACTCAGGTCACATTTAAGAAAAATCTATATTTAATCATCCTTTTCTGAGGATAGGGATTTTTCAAGGTGAAGAGAGATAGGAACATGTGGTTGATCCCTACAACTCTGTGGCAACAGAGGAAGGAAAGGGGTCAAGGAAGTTCCCATGGCTGTGAGTCAGGTGGCCCAGCTTTGCACCCTGATTCTTGCACTACCCAGCTCCATGACCTTGGAGAATAACAGCAATGATAAAAATAATGATAACAACCTTTGTTCATTGAATTCCATGTGCTGAGAATTTGCTAAGTGCTCTATATGTATTATTTAGTTTAGGATTTAGGATAACATTCAGAGATAAAGAAATTGAAGAAGAAAGAGTTGGGATAACTTGCCCAAGGCCACAAAGCTAACTGTTAGCAACTAAGTTAGTAAGTAGTGTAACATAAATATGAATCCAAAACTTGCCCAAACTGAATCCAAGCTGATGACCTTTAGGACAACCTGGCCTTCAAAATTTCAGTTTCCTTATCCATAAAATTCAAAATTGGGCCACAGGATCCAAAAATTCCCCGCCAACCCAGCCCTGGGAGCATTTGGAGATCTAAACATCCAAAAGAGGCAAGAACCAATGATGCATTTTTCAATTCTTCCTCTTCTGTAGACTATAAGCACTAGCAAAACTAATTGAATCTGTATACTGCTACTACACCCTGCCAAAATCTGATTTATTTTGGACAAATGACTATTTCCAGAAGTACAATTCTCAGCTGACCATACGCTGCTATGTTCATTCAGTTTAAAATCTTTGCACCATTCTAGGTTTAGGAGTCTCTCTACCTCATTCTCCATAGCATGAAAGAGTCTTTCCCAAAGAGGAGGAAATTTTATCTCTATCATTATTACCTGCTTAGCTGCAAATATACTCATCGCATTCAGAGTCTGATCAGTGACCAGAGTTCTCATGGGGCCAACACTGGGTGGGGGAAGTGGAAGGAGGAGATATATTTTAGGCACCCACTGATAGCTTTGCTATACGACGGACTTAATGGGCACAGTACACTGCGTAGTCCTGGCAAGTATGGCCCATGTTAAGGACAAAATACTCCACTAACTTGATTTTGCTTTTCTTGGACCATTTCAAATTTGGGAGACCTCTGGGAACCTGACTGCATATATTTCTGTATGTTCCTGAAGGTGCTGGAGGAAGAGGAAAAACATACGTGGCAATGAGTTGACTTGCAAGGCCTTGTCATAAGCTGAAATAAAGTTTTAGACACAAGCCAAAAGTATAATATGCTATAAAAACATACTCAGAGGAATCATTGGTGATTTCCCAGAAGATTCAGCAACTTGTCCTCTTCAATATGAGGGAGAATCTGGGTCTTCCAGACCCCACTTTTTCAGGTCTGAGATAAATCTGAGACATAAAAATTGCAGAAGCTAACTCAGGGCAGGAAAAGGAAGAACAGTTGCTCTAAGAAGGTACCTGAGTCTTCATCCAACCACAATCTGGGCAGCTGACCATTCTCCTTTGTCTTTCAGAACAAGTAAAATGTTCCAGGTCATGGTTAGGTTGTGACAGGCACCCTGATCAACAAGATGTCATTTGACAAGTTAACTTGATTAAGTCAATATCACCTTAAAAAAGGACTTCAGTGGCATTTGAATAAGTGTAAAATAACAGAAGCACAATATTTAAGTCCTTTAACATATCTCACAAACTTTAATAACATCAAAATATTCAAACACAATGGTAGCATTTTAACCAGAGGCAAATACAGAAGGGCTCATGGAAAACCTGACAAACGTTATCAGAACTGGCCCCTCAGAGTTGTCCTTCCGTTTAGTTCCTATCTGCCCCTTTGCTCAGATTTTTAGTCCACTTGATCCTTTGTGAAGGAAATAAAGAGGATGTTGGAATAGCAATTTTCAATATCCAGATTCCAGACACATCAGGCTGCTACAGACAGAACTCAAATCCAAGGCATTCCTGGAATCCCCATGCTAATTACCACATTATCAAGTCCTGGAAGGACTGTGAGCAATTGTATAAGGATTCTGAGTAACTCGATTCCCCTAATGAACCCGAGCCACCCAGACGATGGAATGAAGGGCCTGTAGCCAGTCTGGGCGGCTGCCTCTCACCCCCGCTGTCTCAGAGCCTTGACCTCTCCCGGGTTTGGCACATGGCCTGTCCTTTCCTCCTGTCAACCTCCTTTTTAGTGCTGCCTGGCAGGCTTCCTCTTCAATAGGGACCGCCCAGAGTCTCGTCCTGCCCCTTTTCTTGACCTAGCTGCTGCCACGTGTGCTGCAGCATCTGCTCATTCATCACCTCCACTGCCTTCTAATCTGTTGGTACTGCACTGTCGTACCTGGCTTAGCAACCGTGGCTCTGAGATCCCCAACTCCGCCTGTTTCTGGGCCGCAGCTGTGCTCACCTGGACCTCATGCTCAAGAGATGAATCCGGGTGGAACATCTTTGCTCATTGCTGCCAGGTGAACACGGATCTCTGCTTTTGAGCATCTTCAGCCTATCCACCCTACCCATTTGACTCTAAAATCTTTTGTTCAGCGCTTCTAAACTTTAATATGCATCAATATCGCCTGAGGATTTTGTTTAAAATGAAGATTCTGATTGAGTAGGTCTAGGGTGGGGCTTCGAATTCTGCATGTCTAAGAGTTTCCCAGGTGATAGCAATTCTGCTGCATTTAAGCAGCAAGGTTGTAGGAAAGGGGATTTCTCCTATTCATCTTTGCAGGCCTGGAACTTCAACAGTACCGTCACTGCCACCACCACTTGGGGAGCCCCTTGTGTGTATGAAGTAGTGGAGATAAAAAGATGGCTGTGACACAGCTCCTTCTCTCAAGGGCCTAAAGTCCGGGGCTGGTTCGTTCCACCTCAGCACTTGATGTTTGGTGCGGATAATTCTTTGTGGTGGGGCTGTCTTGTGAATTATAGGATATTTAGTGGCATTCCTGGCCTCTATGCATGAGGTATCAGTAGCACCTCCCCAGCTTTGACAATCAAAAATGTCTCCAGACATTGCCAAATATCCCCTGGGGGACAAAACTGCCCCTAGTTAGGAACCACTGGTCTAGGGAGACGGAGAGACATGTAAATTCATAACTAAAATGATGGATCAAGTTACAGAAGCTGTGTACACACTGTTCAGGAAAAGGGATTACTAACATTTCAGAGCATGTAATGAGTATTTGGCACATAGTAAGTGCTCAATAAATTTGTTAGATAAACTAATGAACTGTGACGTCCTCACATTCCCTGGTAACTATAACAGTTTATCTTTCTGGCTCCATCTAATAGAAAAGATAGTTACACATTCCAAGGATAAATATCTACTTCATTGATATAATGTACTTTCGTGGATATATTTACCAAGTGCATTACAAGTGAAAAAAGAAACATTATTTTTCACAACAATTCAGATGGATTATGGATATCTGTAAGAAAATTAGGCTCTTAAAATAATAAATAGCTTTGTTTAAAAAGCAGTCTGTATTTTTGTTTGGCATTGACAAAAAGAGTTCGTGTACATATGACTCTGTAAATGAATTCTAGTGGAATGGTGCATTTTGTTGCTTGGCATATCTCAAATGCATGCTCCTAAGCAGCTATGTCTTTTCCCCTACATGTTTCATGAGAATGAATGCATTTCCAAGGAACTGACTATTCTGGGGTGCTCATGCTCTTACACAGAGGCATCTGACATCTGACCATACATGAACAGGATAGCAAGCCAGCAAGGAGATAAGCTTGGGGAACCCAAATAAGAAAACCAGTGAGTGTCCACATTTATGAAATGGAAAAGAGATGAGTAGCAGAGTAACAGCTCGTAGTTGTAGCATTAAATGGCGGGGCAAAGATAAGAAACAATGTCAGCATTTGGACTTGCATAATGAGATGGCAAGCTGAAGCCTTTTAGTTATTTATCTTAATATGGAGCCAGGAATAGACAAGGGCCTGATGTCGAGACAGAACAATAGGGCTGTGACTGGAGAATACTGAAGGTGAAAGGGCATTTGAGGATAAATAAACAGAAGAGGAATGGCAAAGGGGGGTGCAGAACGTGAAATATTTCAGCACAAACTTTTAGATGTGTACTTGGTAAATGTCATTATCCCTTAACATTATATAAATGGAATCCAAAATAGGCCCGTGGGGAACATTCTTGGAAATATATACCAACTGGACAAGAATACCTACAGTTGCCAAAGGAAAGTGTGACACTTGGTCCTGTTGCCAAAGTCAGTAAAGCTTTGCCCAAGTAATGGCAAATCTTTCCTTTCAGAATACAGTTTCTTAATTAAGCCCCAATGTCGATTACTGCACACAAGTGGAACTCAGCGGATCAAAAGTCAAGACGAGGCCCCGTGGCTGGTTGGCTATGTGAAGGAACATTTTGGCTCCAATTTTCCTATCTGGAGAATGGAGAAGGTAATTCTTTCCACCCATCTACGCTGAAAGAGCATTGCGATGAACCAGAAAATAAATCTCTGATTTTGTTTGTTTGTTTAACGAAGAGTATTACTGTATTTACTACAGCAAAGGCTTGTTCTATTTTAGTCCATAAATTGAAAAAATCAATACATAAAGAATTCACATATCCAAAAGAATCAAAAGCAAGGTTTTGAAGAGCTATTTGCACACCCATGTTCATAGCAGCAGTATTCATAATAACCAAGAGGAGAAAACAAACAAGCGTCCATCAACATATGAATAGATAAACAAAATGTAATATATACATACAGTAGAATATTATTCAGCCTTAAAAAAGGAAGGGAATTCTGTCACATGTTACAACACGGATGAACCTTGAGGATATTAGGCTAAGTGAAATAAGGTAGTCACAAAAAGACAAATATAATTTCATTATGTGAGGTATCTAAAGTAGTCAAATTCATAGAAACAGAACGTAGGATGGTGGTTACCAGGGGCTGAGAGGAGCAGGAAAAGGGGAATTATTTAATGGGTATAGAGTTTTAGTTTTGTAAAGTGAAAAATTCTGGAGATCTGTTTTATAACAATATACAGATACTTAACACTACTGAACTATATACTTAAAATGTAAGATGGGAAATTTTATATTATGTTTTTTTTTTACTACGATAAAAAATTTTTAAAGATGTAAAGAATTCAATCAAAGGAATAAAAAACTCTTGAATAATACCTACTTTTGGGTTTAGTACTAGAAATTGGCTAGAGCGGTACAGTCTCTGGTTAGATTTCTTCCCACCGGTAGCCAAGGCTCCTGGTTACCAGAGGTATCTGCTCAATAACACACTTTGTTCACACAAAGGAAACACATGGAAATGTCAACTTAGGGCTATGTGTCATGTTCTACCTTGTTTGTGCCTTTCAATGGCATGGTATAACAGCAAAGGCATCAGAACCCTCCAAAAGCGGGAGATAGATAGTTAATACTCAACTCTACGTTAGCTGCCTTTGCCAGCACTGGTTTGAGATAATGTAACTAACATCTTGAATAGCCGTCTCTGAAGACAGTTGCCAGTTCTCCATCATCAAGAGTGGGAAAAACATGCTAAGACATTCAGAAAAATAAATAAATTAAATGAAGTAAAATGAAATAAAATAGCATGAATTAAAACAAACACTACTCAGAATTTTGCTTCTCAAGCCTAAAAATCCCCATTTTGGACCAACATACAGACTACTAGAGAATTTCTAGTCCCAACTAAAGCACCAAGCTATTCTTCCTATGTGGTGTCTGCATTTTGCTAGTTTCTGGGGAGAAAGTGTTGCATGATTTGCTGCAGTGACATTATCTTAAATATTTTTTCCTACTGTGGAAGAAGATGAATATACTTGGAATGGTATGAACCTGATGGGATGGCAGCACAGCATGCTGCAAGTGTGGGAATCACCAAAACAGAGCCTTCGGATATGGACCCTCAGTCAATCACTACTTTCCTGGGCCATCTTGGGCAAGTCTGTACTTCATCTCAGTATTTTCCTGCAAGGTGACAGGACTGACCTAGACATCTTTCAGATTTACCATTTCCAGATGGAGTGGAAGGGTCATGAGATGAGCTGATGCAACCTTCGATGGACAGTAACCACAGACTCCTTGGTTTGAATGAACCTCAGCCATTTTTGCCACGCAGCAAATGATAAGAAGAAGTTTGGAAGATTCTCTCTTAAGTGATGCTCTAAGGCTCTGAGCCACCAGGACTTCTGGAAATCAGCACCAATGTCTAGCACTGTACTCTACTGAGTAAGCAAAAAGAATTTCTCTGTTGGAAAAAAAATCAAAACAAAATAAAAACAAACCTCTAAAGGTTTATTGGGCTCACAATTATTTCCGATAGCAGCCTAGTCCTACGGGAGAGGAGGGAGTCAGGTAGACGCCATGGAGATCAGACACCTGGCTGATTAGCTCCACTGGGAAAGCCACAGAGGGCAAACCTTTGTCATTCATCTCTTTGAAGAAGTATCTTCTCTGGAGGCCTTTAAAAATAGGACACGCTCTCAGCAGTTAGAGGAGACAGAGTATAAATCTTCTGCGCTGGTGGCAGGGGAGTAGATAGGGAAGATAATCTTCTAAAATATTTGTGGCACTGGGTCCCGTGGACAGTTGAACTCCATGGCTAACTGGAGATATTGAAATTATATTTTATTCAACCTAAAACTCTTAGACGTGGTGAAATAGCTAGTTGAATCTATTATTTTGCAGGAAAAAAGAAATTCTACTATTGAAATCCAACTTGTTTTTGTTATTGTTGATGTTTCATTATTTTTACTGCATTTAGATTTGAAGGGACAGCTAGCGAGGTGACAGTGCTTCAGACAAAAATCTCATTTCTTTCCCATTTACCTTCTTAGTCAACAGGCATTTTTAATGTTTTGCGCAAGAGCTACATTTTCAACACAGGAAAAATGTTTGCAGGTATTTGTTGAAGCTCCCTGTTCTTGCTCTCTCTACAGTGATCAACACAGGTTCTTTCCTAGGGAAAACATACTCCAGGCTTTGGAAGGCACACAGATAAAAAAAGACACCTGTGATTTTGGCTGTACCTATAAAATTCTGACTATCTCCCTAAAATTAGCTACTGAAATATTCCCAAATGTCTAGGCAGATCATATTGTATAAATAAATGATTGTTTGAATATTTTACTTAATTTTTTATCAAGACATAATTAACATACAATAAAATCTACCCTATCAAAAATAGTGTATAATTCAGTGGTTTTTATTACATTCATAAGGTTGTGCAACCATCACCACTCTCTAATTCCTGAGCATTTTAATAACCATAAAAAGAGACCCTGCACTAATAACCATTCACTCCCATTTTCCCTTCCCTGCAGCCCCTGGCAATCACTAATCTACATTCTGTGTCTATGGATTTGCCTATTCTGAATATTTCATATAAATGGCATTACACAATATGTGGCCTTTTGTGCCTTGCTCTTTCACTTAGCATAACATTTTCAAGTTCGTTCATGTCAGAGCGTGTACCACTACTAACATCTTTTAAGCAATTACTATGTACAAGGTAGCTGGCTGTTGAAGCTTTTCTTCCTGACATAGGGAGTTAGTGCAGTCCCAGCTCACCCTCATGACCAAGCTTGTGTGCAATGGCCACATACTGCATATTGATATTGTGCCTAATGGTTACTGGAACCAAAAATAGTTGGGTTAATCCAGTGAGATACTGCAAATTGCAGGCAACATAAGCAAGAAACAGGTCATAACTAAGGATTGAGGAAAGAAAGTGAAAGACAAAGGAGGTGTCCTGGGGCACAGTTGAGATCTGAGTCCTAGGTGACAGAGCAAATAAGAGAGAAAGAACAGTGGGTGAGATGAGGTCAGTAGCCAGGAATGTAGGCCAAGCAGCCAGGGATCTGTAGTATTTGGGTCTGTAGCAGCAGCCCTGACTCATGGGACTTCAGCGTTCTCTGTCACAGAACCGTAGAATATTTGCACTGGAGGGAAACTTAGAGCTACCTTCTCTGACTCTATCATTTTGAAGATGAAACACCTGAGCCCCAGAGAGGCTAAGAGACCTCCCTCTAAGCTTGCAAACCTTAGTGATTACCTCCTTAGTCTCCTTCCTCTCAGTAGAGTATATTTTCCACAACAGCTCACTGCCAGTCCCAACAGATGGATTTGGTCACATGTTAGTACCAAAATGCAGCTTAGCAGTCATTTACTCGCACACCCTCACGCCATGCCTGAGCCAGCCGAAGGTCTTAGATATTTTTACATTAGCTTAAAAAAAAGTTTGATGTCCTTTGACCTAATCTTTATTGGTCAATTGTCTAAACACCTGGCATTCCTTTACATTTTAAATAAATTTAATAGATTAGTACCAATCTATAAATTTAGAAACTGAGATAAATGAATGAGGTCCGTTAACAGGTCAGCCAAGGGAAAAGGTCTCTTTCTGTTTGGTGATTAGAACAGCGATGCCCAGAATATGCACATAAATATCATGTAATGACAACTAAAAAGTGC
>NW_012150063.1:6398144-6409174 GCF_000956105.1 Propithecus coquereli | reverse complement strand
ATTTATTTTTGGATATATATACAAAGAAAACATCTGGAAGAACATCTATCAAGTATTGAGAATTGTATCCTCAAATAGTGGAATTATATATGGATTTAGTTTCTGGGTTTGTTGTTGTTGTTCTCTTTATTTTCTAATTTTTTCTACAAGGAACATGGATTACTTGAATAATTAAAAATGTTAAAAATAGACTTTGTTCTGAATATCGTGTTTGCAAGGCTGGTTCATTATTAGTTTCTGCAGCAAATATCTTTTTAGAATCTATAACAAAAATAAAAGCAAGCTGCCCTTACCATCTTCAGAAACTCAGAAAATACTCCATTATTCTCTCTCAAGTATAAACCAGTACAAAGGGAGGCTTGTGAAAGGAAACACACAAGTGGGGACTTGACCTACTCCCCTTTCCTCGTCCCTTGAATCTCAAAAGAGGTACAGCTCCTTTTCACACTTTTTTGATTTCTTAAATCACCATCTTCTCCCTATGCTAAACACAAAATTCATGGTTTAGGATTTACCCCCAAACTTCAGTCTGCCTACTTTACATATGAAACAAGCAAGTCCTCCCTGCATGGTTGCAAAGTTTACAGGAACATCACCTCAACTGGCACATTTGCTGAGCTTGTTATTGCCCACCTTTATCTCGTAGGAAAGTCCCATTAATAGGGGACTTTGAATCACCCCCTTTGCTTATATATATACCATTGCCACAATCAAGATAATAAACATGTCCATTACCCCCCAAAGATCCCTCATACAACTACTTGTCTCTCCTCCAGGTAATCACTGATCTTCCTGTCCCCATAGATTTATTTGAATTTCCAATAATGTCACAGAAATGGCATCATCTATTATGTACCCATTGGGGGGTAAAGGAGAGAGTTAGAGTTCTTTAATTCAGCATAATTATTTTCAGTCATCTATGTTGTTGCATGTATAAATAGTTCCTTCCTTTTTATTGCTGAATAGCATTGCAGTGTATGGACACACCACAATTTGTTTACCTATTCACCTGTTAATAGACATCTAAGTTGTTTTTAGATGTACAAGTCTTTGTATAGCTATATACTTTCTTTTCCACTGGGTAAATACCAAAGTGTAGAATGGCTAAATTATATGGTAGGTGTTTGTTGAATTTCTTAAGAAACTCTCTCCTAAGGTGATTGCACCATGTTACATTCTAGCCAGCAGCGTAGGAAAGTACAGTTCCTCCACGTACTTATAAACATTTGGTATGATCAATTTTAACTGTAGCTATTCTAGTCAGTGTGCAGTGATATTTCATTGTGTTTAATTCACATTTCCCTAGGTTGAGTATCGTTTCATGTGGGGCTTATTTGGGAACTGTATATTTTCTTTAGTGAAATGTCTTTTCAAATCTTTTGCCAATTTTAGGATATATTTGATTAATTGTTAAATTTTGAGTATTCTGTAAATATTCTGCATAAAAATATTTTGTTAAGTATATTATTTGCAAATACTGTTTTTCAACCTAGTCTATATTTTCACTCACTGAACAGTGTCTTTCAAAGAGTAGAAAGTTTCAATTTTATCAATTTTTAAAATATAGATCATGTTTTTGGTTAGGTATCTAAGAAATCTTTGCCTAACTTAAGTTCTCAAAAATTTTCTCCACTGTTTCCTCATAAATATTTTATAGTGTAGGTTTTACATTAGTTTTAAAATCTATTTTGAATTAATTTTTGCATGTTGTATGAGGTATAGATCAGAATTCATTTTTTTTCTTTGCATGTGGGTATCCAATGATTCCAGCAGGATTTATTCTCCATGAAATCGTCTTGTATTTTTGTTAAAATAACAACCAAAAAAACCCCAAAGAACCAGTTTGTTCATATCTGTGTGGATCTCTTTCTATGTTGTTTTTTCCATTCCACTGATCTGTTTATATTTTTATGCCACTACCATAGTATCTTGGTTACTGTAACTATAAAATAGTCTAAAAATCGAGAGGTGTTACCCCTACAATTATGTTTTTTTTTTTACTACGATAAAAAATTTTGCATTTCCATATGAATTTTAGAAAGAGCCTGACAATTTTCATTTATTTAGTTTTCTTTAATATCTCACAGGAATGTTTTGTAATTTTCAGTGTACAGGTCTCACCCATCTTTTGTCAGATTTATCCCTAAGTATTTCATATTTTTGATGACATTATAAATGGTATTGTTTTTCTAATGTCAATTTGCATTTGTTTCCAGTGTACATAAATATAATTAATTTTTATATATTAATCTTGTACCCTATAAACTTGTGAAACTCCCTTACTGTTAATAGTTTTAATTTTATAGATTCCATCAGATTTTTGATATAAACAATCATGTTATCTGAGAATACAGAGAATTTTATTTCTGCCTTTCTGACCTGGATGCCTTTATTTTTTTCTTGCTGCATTGCACTGGTTATAACCTCCAGTATGATGTTGAATAACAGTGGTGAAATCAGACATCCTTATCTTATTCTCAATCTTAGGAGAATAATATTCAGTCTTTCACTATTAAGTATGATATTAGTTTTAGGTTTTTCATTTATGTCCTTTATTAGGTTGAAGAACTTCCCCTCTATTCCTAGTTTTTCTGAGATTTTTTTTTTTTATCGAGAATGGATGTTGGAGTTAGTCTTGCTTCTTTTATATCTATTGAGATGATCAATGTTTATCCTTTTACAGTTTGTTAGTATGGTGCTCATCAGCACAATAATATGGTTAACATTTTATTTTTATTACCGTTAAATTCCATAACATAACAATTTCTGGAGAAGCAAAACGTTAGTCAAGGTGGCTGCCTTGATGACACTAGATTGGGCTGGGTAAGGTAAATAAGTAACTTTTGTTTTCCCCTAAGAATGCTCTTTTGAATTTCAGTTGGCCAAACCTGTTACAACTGCCTTTGTACCTACATTTGCTAGATCCATTTGGGTTAGTTCTGAACTAGCATTAGAAAAGGGGAAAAAGCAGAGCGAATTTTAAAGTTGACTTAACTTAGAACGTAGCTCCAAATCATGATCTCTGCTTAAAGAACTGGCTGAAATAGATAAAGACAAATAAAAATGGATCGTATGGTCTTTAATGTCACTCTCTTGTCCAAAATAAACCTTCTGGAATATTTATCGAACTTTTTTTCATGAAGCTAAAGTAGCAATCATCTTACAGAGCTATTTTCCAGTAGCAGGTCCCAGAGATTTGAATTTATCTAAATTTTACCTTAGTTCTTTGTAGTCTTTGGCACATGGTTATGATACATTAAGAAACAAAAGGGAGGAAATACTCAAAAGCTTCTTGCAACGAGAACGTTTGTCACTGGGCTGTGTCATGAAATGAACCTGGGCACACAACCAAGATAAGTAATTGCACTGGACTCAGGATGATTCAAATTGTGTACTATGGACCTTCTATGTAGAAAATAGTTCATAGGTTCTGCATACAAATGTTACATGGAAACAACACGGTATTCGAATCTTTTGTTCTTCAAGAAAGACCTGGGTTTCTGTCGACCAGACAATCTCTGGGGGTAGGTACTTCATTGACAGGGTACACATAAAGAAAAGGAAAGAGTTTCTTCTGATCATGATCAAGAAAAACATGTTTGTTTGCTCTATGAGCCAGGATCTATTCAGACTGGTATGATTGGACTAAACTGAACTTCTTTGCAGTTCAAAATCATAAGGAAACCGAGGAGCGGGCTTGCCACTTGGATGTTGGGAAAAAAAGGAATTTATTAAAAGGAACGCCACTTAAATAAGTTTTGGTATCTCCATAAAGCAATATGTCCTATCCATTAGAAAAGACCTAGATACATTCAAAGAGCTTACTGAAGCATTTTTTCCTATTAATTTGATTGTTGTATATGAACACAAAATTTGGTTAAACACTGATAAGTTTCACATAAAAAGTCCACTTTAGTTCATTATGAATATAAAAATAGGAGCATATTTTCTTTGGTTAAGCATTATAAAACTTTAGCTGAGATCACAAATCTTTACAAAACAACTTTCTATTCTCAAAGATTGTTTTTCTCTTTTAAAATAGCTATAAGTATGAATTCAAGGACATCAACTCATACAGAATATTTCTCCACCATTTTTAATGATTAAACAGTATTTCTAAATTAATTTATGGCTAAAAGTCTGAATTGTTTCATAAGTCATATAAGAATTACAAATGATAGCAATACCCACAACACAGTACACAATATAAACTGAATGTTCCAGGACTACACACACACACACACACACACACACACACACACATATATATATATATTCATTTAAATGTTAATTGATATTCAACTATTCAATAAAAATGGAACAGTTATAGATACAAGCTTGTACTTTTACAGAATTATAGAAGCCAACATTTTACCCAAGTGATTATTAATTTAGAATAATTTTCTCTGATGAAACAACAAGTTAGATTGATATTCCTGCAGACTGAACTGGTTGTTGGTGATATATAGGCTTGAGAGGTTTCAGGCTGCCTGAGAGATCACATGGATGTCAATGAAATACACTGCAATCAAGGATGTTATTAAATGAAATCGTTAAAAGAGCCAAATAAAATGATTCTGAAATCAATATACATCTACAGATTAACATGAAGATATAGTTCATTAAGTCAACTTATTCCCCTTAATTCTTTCAGAAAAAGTATGCTTTCCTTTCAAATTTGGCAAAAGACTCTTTGGAACCTGAATACTTCCACACACCCTTCCTAAATTACTTTTGAGCTTCAATGAGTTCAGTCAATCTGAACAAAAACACAAAGTCAAGGAAAAAGTGGGTACTCCATAAAGACTTTTGCATAAATGAGAATAAGATAAACTAAATCTAGAAAACACAACACTAGAATACCAGATCAGGAATAGTGGAGATAATAAACCTGGTTGATTTGGTCAGTATAGTCTTTTAGGAACTGAATTAGATTTTTCCCAGAATCTGCTCCAATGCACCTTCCAAATATATTTATAAATGGAAGTGCAATGGATTGAGCAGGTAAACCTGGTTTACCTGGAATCTCACCACTACTAATTTGTGAAAACCCTGGGGCCTCCTATTTAACATATAAGGTTAAAACAATTAGCAAATTGTTTGAGATCATCAACTTCTGATCCCACCCTGCCACTTCCCCGTCATCCTGTGGGTCTTTGAATGCATTTTGGGAAGTCCTCTAATTATGTATGGGTTTGTTTTTTCAGGTTTTCACAGCTTAATTCAATGAAAAACCTGGGAAATTCTGCTTAAAGATATTTCAGTGAAAAATTTAACATAAGGATAACCACGATGAAGGAAGGTAACATACGTGGAGTGTGATAATATAGTGCTGTAAGCCCAGGGACAACAGTCTCTCAAAATATCATTTGTCAGCATTTTGGAAAGTCTTTCACCAAGTGCCATTGAGATCATCTGTTAAATGCTTCCATCTGCTGCACATACAACACTTGTGTGTTAATTCACATTATGGTAAATTACTTGAACTAATTATGATAAATACAACCCTCAGTGATGTGCACCAATGCAAAGGTACAAAGATGTGGCCATAAGAAACATGCAAAGATGTGGCCAAGATGTGGCAATAGGAAAGAAAGGAATACATGTCAGGCACAGTGGTAAGAGCTAGAAATAGATAGTAAATAAAAGGTCTCTCTGCTTGAGGATCCCTCATTTCATTGGTCAGAGGGGGACACATAATCAGTTGAGTGTGTGAAGTAGGAACTTTCAAGGAAGAGTCAGGAGACAGTAGTGTTGAAGTTGTACGTGGAAAAATGAAAAGGAGTTTGCCAGGCAGACAGTACATAAGTCATTGATATTTGACTTTGAGATGTGTCTCTGTACTACTTTTGAATAATGGTGGATCTAAAATTAGAATATTCACAATATTATGTTACTGTGCAGTAATAGTTAAGCCAGACTGCCTGGTTCTGTATACCAGTCCTTCCACTAAACTGGTAGTATGGTGGGCATGTCATTTAATTTTCTTCGTCCTAAGTTTCCTCATGTGCAAAATGGAGATGATAATAGTACCTAATTTATAGAGATGTTGGATTAAATGGCATATACGTTTAAAGTGATTAGTATGGTGCCTGGTACTTAGTAAGCACTCAACAATGTTAACTGTCATTATTACTAACATTATCCCCATCTTACAGATAATAAAATAGAGCCAGAACGTTCCCATTTCCTAATCTGTAAAATAGGGCTGATAAAAGTGCTAAATTCTGAGCGCTGCTGTGGAAAAAGGATTTGAGCTTGGGTGGTTTGAGTCTAGAGAGTTTGGGAGAGATGACCACATTCTAATATGTCCTTAACACATCTGGCCACCCCAGTTTCATGGTCACAACTGCACTGATGTGACTTATATGAGAGCTAACAAGCTCTGCCATCTGTGAACTTCAACCTGGCTTTCACTCCGCAGGTGCTTTTATTAAATAGATTAGCTCACGTTTGCTAGCCATTTGTATTCTTGTTTTCTAAAATTTGAGTAGGTTTGTTATGCATTGAGTATAGAATAAGAACAGGTGGGACCCAGGCTCCATGCAAGAGAGACTTAACCCCGCTGTCAGATTCTCAGAGATCCCACAGACTACTTCAAAGAGCACCCTCACCATAATGGGAGGTCATTGGGAGCTGGCCCACAGCCCCATTTAATGCAACCGTTCCTAGAGAAGGAGTGGGAAGATAGAATAAAATTCCTTCACAGCCTACGAGCACCTTCAAAAACAAAGGTCCAGAGTCACCTGCTGGTCCTATTAGGCACAGATTGCAGGCCCCATCTCCAGAGTTCCTACTTCAGTAGGTCTGTGGTGGGACCTGAGAACTGGCCTTTCGAGCATCCAGGGGATGCTTCAAAGAAAGAAAGAATTACTAGAAAATTAACCCAATAACATATCAGATCAGTGTCGATTCCCCTCCTGTAGATTTTGCCTGTAGTATTTTTATACAAATCACTTCACTCCTGCTTCTTTTCAGATGTTCTCTGAGGTTATTTCCAAATGGAATCTTGCTTAATGTGTCGGGCTGCCATCCAAAATACCTCCCTGCCCCACTTTGTGTTTTCTCCTCATACATTACCCGGTGGTGGTCCAGCACCACAGAGTGGCCAACATCTAATCTCAGTCTCATCAGAATAAGGGAAAACAACCAGGCTTCAGGGCATTTGCTGTCCCTGAAACTCTCGATACCCCTCTTACCCTGCCTGATATTAATCACCTGGCTCATTTATTTATTTATGTCTCCTTCCACTCAAATAAAGCTCCAGGAAAGCAGAGAATTTTTCTACTTTGTTCATTGGTATGCGGTAAGTGCTCAAAGATTTTGTTAAACTAATAGCATTCAGTATTAGTAGTATTAGTAGCACTGAAAATAAATCTCCTAGAATTAAGATTGCTCATTACTTAAAAGTTTAGCTTCTCTAAAGGTATCCTTAGTAGAGACAAGATTAGTTCTCCCTGACTCAAGTAGAAAGATCATTTTCTTACTTCTCTTGTTCAACTTCTCCCTGATACTTATTTCAGGCTAGAGACAGACAGTATTCATCCATCGCATCTCAGACTGATGCAAAGCAGTGGTAATAAAATAAGCTACGTGCATCATGTAATCACATTGGTTTTATGAATCATATTTTTCTGAATTAGGGAAAATAGTTGTTTTGGTTTAGGCTGGAGTAAAATTCTGACTCATGTCAACAAATCACTAACAAAGCAGGCACTGATAGAAGCAAAAAACCGAAAGCAAGTTTTATCAGAGAAAACCTACAACAACTCTACACAACCATTGATTAAGTATAGGTTGACTCAATATACCTTAAAATAAAAACACACATGGCTATATGCCAACAATTAAAGAACAGAATATATAACTAGAAAAAATAGGAATATTTATTAAAAATGTTGTACTGGCTGGGTGCCATGGCTCACGTCTATAATCCCAGCACTTTGGGAGGCCAAGGAAGGAGAATTGTTTGAGATTAGGAGTTCAAGACCAGGCTAAGCAAGAGTGAGACCCCATCTCTACAAAAAACAGAAAAATCAGCCAGGCATGGTGGCGTATACCTGTAGTCCCAGCTACTTGGGAGGCTGAGGCAGCAGGATCACTTGAACCCAGGAGTTCAAGGTTGCAGTGGGCTATGATGATGCACTCCAGCCTGGGCAACAGAACAAGATCCTGTCTCAAAAAAATTGTTGTACTGCATTGAGCTTTTTCAGAGATAGAAGCTATTTAAAAATGAAACAAGCTCAATTTGTAATTAGGGCATAAAATTCCTCAAACCCTGTAAGTCTATTACCTTAAGTGATCCTTATTTAAGAGAACTGTTTTTATCTGAAAATCATGGCAACGTGTAAATAAGACAGTAAATTCATGGCATTTCCCCAATTTTTGAAAATTGCATTTTATTTTCATTATACTGAAAACCTGATGCTGACCTTTGCTTTACTCCTTGATGTGGTACCTGAGGTTCTGGGATGCCACTAGTGTGGATATTCAGTGTGCACTGACAGTGCAGACTTCCTGGTGGGTCAGGGCTGAGAAAATCGGAAAGCAACATCTGAGGGTATAACAAGAAGGCAGAGCAGAGTTTAACTGTAAGGAAGGGGCTAAATATGGACGCATGGCAATGAGTGCTATCACATGGAATACCTAATTATTTTTCTTTCAATCTTTACATCTTAAACAGGCCAAGTAAACTTGCTGGAACTGGGCTAAGTTTGGAAGGGGTAAAACAAATCAAAATCAGCAAGTGATTTTTAAAGCTCTGGTGTGTATCGGAATTTCGTGGAGAAGTAATTCAAAATACAATTATCTGAACCTCATCTCAGAACTACCTAATCAGAGTCTCCCCTGGAGGGGGCTGGGCATCAATATTTTAAAAAATTCATTCCAAAAGGTTGTGATACTCAGTCCAGTTCAAGAGCTATTGGTTTTGACTCACACTTGCTTTGTATCAAGGATTATACTAAACCACTTCCAAGTACTATATTAACTAATTTAATAATCCTCACTACAATTCTAGGAGTCAGGTATTATTTTTATCCCTGTTTTAAAATGAAGGAAAAATACTTGATAACTTTTCTAAAGTCACATGACCAATAAGTAACAAAGCCAGAATCACCTGGCTCCAAATCTCACACACTTACCCACTGTTGAAAACTGCCTCCACCCACATGGAGTATAATGACCCCTATAAATGTATACCATTGTTATCTAAGTAAAACTCAGAGATACTTATAAAATTCAGTCCAAAAATAATGCTACCATATTTATATACTGAGTGTAATTGATGAGGAAAAATATATACATTGAAATTCAGTCTTTAGAACTCTCAAAGTTATGTAAGGATCTTTCAGACAAGAACCTATCTGTTCTATCAAATGCCTACTGTGTGCAACACTTGGGAAAGTTAGTCTCTGGTAATTGTTCTTTTTTATCCTTAATCTTTTAATGTGATGTTTGATTGTAAAATTGGTGTCTGGGGTATTTTTTTTTTTTTAGACAGAATCTTGCTCTGTCACACTGGGTAGAGTGCAGTGGTATCATCACAGCTCGCTGTAACCTCAATCTCCAGGGCTCAGGCGATCCTCCTGCCTCAGCCTCCTGAGTAGCTGGGACTATAGGTGTGGGCCACAATGCCTGGCTTAGTGACAGGGTCTCACTTTTGGCTCAGGCTGGTCTCAAATTCCTGAGCTCAAGAAATCCTTTCACCTCAGCCTCGCACCCAGCCTCTATAGATGTTATAGTCACTAGAATTTGAACAATTGTTTGGATTTGTCACTACTATAAATAAATTTGCCACTACTATTGGGCAGCTTTCAGCTCCCAGGATTTGGAAAGTAAGACATGAATGCCCAGCTGAGCAGATAATATAGGTAGACACAATTAGAAGGCTTTAATTCCTGGCATACTCCTGTTAATAGGTAATATGCAAATGGCTGTATTTCACCTCAGAGAGAAATCAAAGTGACAGATTATTTTGCAAAGTGCATGTGATCACAATGAGACTTTCCAATTTCCTAAGCAGAACAATTAGCAAATGGTCATGAAGCTTCCAGCAGGTCATACCATTTGGAAAACAACATGAATTGTTCAACACTGACTCTATTTAATTTTGCTTTCCTTCACTCTGCTCAAAGGCATTGGACTGAAGGACCTACTGTGCCTTACTTAATGTCATCAGGTTTTTATTTTTCTCTTTGGTTCTCTGCAGCATGGACTTTTGCCGTTGCTATTCAATTAATTCTTGGAGCTTCCTTTGTCACCTGGCTGATCCAGCTTTGGTGGTATTGATTCCTCTCTAGGCCATATGTTCTGTATCAGAGATGTTCAATACATGTTTCCTGAGCAAACGATTAAATGAATGAACCAGTGCATGCCTCACCAAGCAGCAAAACTCATAATCCCCTATGTGAGCAGTTCTGCCTGTCCCAAAGCTCCTCCTTATGTTAGGCATAGCACAAAATGTGAAATAACCTCATTCACTTTCCTCCATTAGCCATCATCCTGCCCTTCTAGAGCTACAAACAATTCTTCCCAAGGGCAACCCCTTTAATATCTAAAAGAAGTTACTATGAACTCCTCAGTCCTAATTCTTCTTCTACATTCTTGTAAATTTTTCTTTTATAATATGATTTCTAGATATTTTGCAATTTTGATCCTCCTTCTCTGGAGAGAGTTGGTCAATGTCACTATTAAAATGTGGCACTAAGAACTGAACACAGTATTGCTGATGTGAGCTAAACATAGTTTCCTTTGAATCTTTAACTTCCTTCTCAACACTACTGCTTCTTCCAAAAATAGTATATGTTTTATAAACACAGATTTCAAGAGTTTATGAATTGTTTTAGGTGGGCAACGGCTTGCAATTAATTAAAATATCTTAGTATTTTTCCTATATGTTGCACTTTAAAGACACAGGAAGTAAATACTACTTTTTTTTTGAGACAGAGTCTCCCTCTGTTGCCCAGGCTAGAGTGCCGGGGCATCAGCCTAGCTCACAGCAACCTCAAACTCCTGGGCTCAAGGGATCC
>NW_012150063.1:6389869-6395779 GCF_000956105.1 Propithecus coquereli | reverse complement strand
CCCAGATTCATCAGAAAACTGATGAATCAGAAAACTCATTCACTTTTTTTGTTCCAAGGATCTACCACAGTATCTTCAACTTAGTAAGTAATACATAAATATTTGTTAAAGGAAAACAACACCATAATTTTCTCACATTCAATGCCTTCAAATTATCTGTTAAGCCAAGTTTGAATACTATCAATTTAGTATGAAATAATAACAAAAATGATTATTATAGTGCCTGCTACCATGTGTCAAGTACACACACACATACAAAATCTCATTTAATTCTTAGAACAACCCTCTAAGGCAGGTTTTATAATTCATAGTTAAAGACAAATATATCGAGACATATATACTAATAGTATTGTTCAGAAAGCAGTAGTAACATTCCATTTCATTGCTGCTAAAATTTTAGTTCCAGAGCTTTGATAATTTAAAGTTCAGTTGATTATATAACACAACAAACTAATTATGGACAGACTCAGAGGTTATTGACAGAAGATAGGAGTATTTACAGAAATATTCTTAACAAAGGAACATCATATAGACCTCTATAATGCTTTTGTTCCTAAGAGCTTATAGTGTCTTTATCATAGACAAATTACAAGGTTGATGATCATTTTTCTTGAAAAGCTGAGAACACTGATGTCCATCACATAGTGTCTCCTTCATAAACAATCATCCTGAATTTTATCAATATTTTCTTTTCGGAATGTGAAATACAATCAGAAGTAACTTAAGACTTTAAGAAACTGCTGCCCATAGAAAGCCAGTAGGTCTTGCAAATAGAATTGTCATTTCTGACTCTCAAATTATTTCTTCACCTGGTTAAAAAAAAAAGGTCAATTTCCTTAGCTAAAAATAACTCTGAGTGATTAATCTATTCAACATAAAACAAATCTGGATTTCTGATTTACTTGCCGTCATAATCTTCTTTTTAAAATCTGCAATTTAAAATTCTATTAACACTCATTCCATAAATATTTGCATGGCAAAATTCAAATACCAGGAAACAGCATAATGTGAAATTAACAGAGTGGCATTATAAAGGAGCATATGACCAAAACAGCTGCAGCTCAATGATTATTTGTCCCATTGCCCAGTTTTTAGATGGGGAAATACAGCAAAAACAAACCCCCCTACCCAAACAGCCTCCGGGAGTGTTTAACTAGATTCTAGATACATTGCTGGGATTTAGAAATATTTTAACATGTTTAAGTTATGTGGAATGATGGCAGAAAACCAGATCTCTTATCAAGGTGTTTATTTCATCCTTGAATAGATATGAGAAAAGTAAGAGACGTGTTTCATGAGTTTAATTTTTTTAAAAATGTATTAGCACAAAAAGAAGTCTATAAAAATATTTTGCTCATTTTTCCTTGCATACTTGACTTATAAATAGAGTTACTATGTAATTTATATTCCAAACTAGGACACTTGGTGAGTAAAAGGGGGCACTATTAATAATTACAATATGTGTAAACCAAGATTATCTCATGAAAAGTGGGACATATAGTCACCCTATTTATAAATAAATTTATGTAACAAGAAGATGGAGATATCCTAAACAGAAATCCACAGGACTGAAACATGATGAGCTAAAAAGAATTAGTAAAAAGCTTTTAACTTTTAAATCGATATTGGGTTGAAAGTAAGGAGGTAGCATTAATTGACACTGTAAGCGAGAAGGTAGAAGGGCTTACATTTTTAAAGAGGAGAAACGCTCAAAAAATCAAGGAGTGGGAATTACATCTGGTTTTGAACAGACAACTGTAAAACGGGGTTCAAATATAAGATGAGGCTGTTTCAGAGGCACTTCCTAAACCTACATAGCAAGATTATTTAAATTTCCTGCTGTACACTTAAATAGCATCAAACACTTAAGGGTTTTTTTGTCCCGTAACTCTGAAGACATATTGTTTCTCTTTGTTGTCACTATAAGGGGAAATGTCATACATCCCTGTTCTAAACATGATCCAAAGTGAAGGAGCTAATTTATTTATTAAGAATGTAAGGTTTAAATCTCCACAACGTGGCCATTTTGTTCATTCACTGGAGAGAATTAAGTCATCAGACAGTCCTCTCCCTCCTTCCCTCCCTTCCTTTCTCCTCTTTCTGTCTGCTTCTTTCTCCTCTCTCTGTTTCAATTAGAGACATAAATGCCTCAAATCTAAAGTTTGTTAGGAATATGCTACTTTGGATTCCCCACAAAGGCTGTACTTGCCAAGTTCATGGTTTAACTAGAAGTGTTGAGTGGCATGTTGTTATTAAATCTTGTCTGCAATAAAAAGCATCCTCTGATGGTGCAGTTGTTTTCAGGTGACCTCCTCGCAGTTTGAGGACAGAATGGTTGCACAGATGATGTGGGAAAGACGTGGTCCTGAATCTTCCCTTCCCGTCTGTCCCTCTGGATCCCTGCAGCCTGCTCCGTGCTCTGCTCCCACTACACATGCACACTCTCTCCATCCCCAAGGAATCCCCACCACATCCCTTCTCACTCTTTCATTAATAAATAATAACCCAATTTACTTATTTAAAGGCCTGCTTTCTCCATACAGACAGACTTGGTGGCGAAAAACTGCAATTAATTCTTTTATAGAGAAAATGACTTGCATTTTCTTTTTGATGACCAGAGAAAAGTAGACACTTGACTCGTGAGGCTTTATGTTGATTCTCAATGGTGTAGGGAAAGCACAACTCTGCCTCCTTTAGTTAAGTGTGGTGGAAAAAATCTTGACCTTTTTAGGTAGGTCAGGAGGAGAATGATTCTTGAGAAGACTGTCAGGCTCCTAGACTAGGGAGAAATCCTAGCCTGGCCTAAGGATGCTGCTTTTCCCTTGCAAACCCGTGGAGCAAATCAATAATTTGGCTAATGGTAACCCTGAGAAAGGCTAAGCATAATGACTACTTTCTCCAAAAATCCATTAATCAATTTATGAGCAACCCAAGCATATAAGAAGGAAGGTTGTACCTTTTTATTTTTAATATTTCATTGTTATATTTCATATTATAATGTTATTTTTTAAAATCTTGAGTCAATTCCTTTAAGATCCAGTCTTGACACCTAAATCAATCTATTAAGTGTTTGATTTGTCACAAAAAAATAAGCACCTTTTCATTTTGATATCTCTTTAAGTTTCACTGTCCTTTATAGGTTACCTAGAATGGGTAAAAAGGCAAAATGTACATGAATGCCTGTGGTAGAGTTCCTTGCCAGGCCTGCAGAATGCCAAGAAGCATGAGCTGCCTTCTTCACCAGCCCATAGGGAGAGGCTGCAACTCGGAACTGTCCAGAGCTGACTCGTGAGCAGATGTACCACAGCTTCCGTCAGCAGCCACGCAATCTGCGTGGTGGTGGAAGTGAGGGTTGAATTTTTCAGGCAGGCTGATGGAGCAGAGCTGTAAGGCACCCTTATCTGCACCAGCCTTTTCAGACTCAGAGCTGGGGACCTCAACGTGGTAAAAACCAAAGGTGGCTGCCTGTACACTCACTTCCCCTCCCTACTACCTGTAATCTGCTTACCCATTACTTTGTGCTTGTCTTTGCCTGTAATGCTAAAACTCCCACTTTGGTATAGTGTACTCTGAATCAAAAGAGTAGGTCTCCTTCTTGCCAAGACCACCTCAGAATATTGATTAGAGGAAAGATCAAAAATAGTCATGGCTTTTGAAACTACAGTGCTTCTGTCTGAAAGGCTCCAATGAGCAGCAGGGAAGAGATAAAAAAAAGAAAAGGTGAAGAAAGGGAACATCAGAGAGAGGCAGACACATTGATCTTACTGGTAAAAACCTTTCTTCTCTGCCTTGGTCTTTTCTTGTCACAGCCCACTCATTTTCCTTCCTCCCCCTTTCCTGGATTTCCACCCTCTTAACTCTCCTCTTCCTATTTCTTTCTCTATTAACCTCTGAACTGCCCACAGTTAGGAGCAGGTGGTTCCTTTCTCCAAAATTATGAGCTGGAAGAAATCGCTGGTATTGATCCACGGTAATGATCATCACTACCATGGGCTACTAATGGTTCCTGACAGCTTGGTAATGGCTTATACATTTGAAGAGGACACCTTTTAGCCATTTCCAGAAGGGCCTGTGCTTTAAAGGATGGCTTAATCTAATCTATCTGATTCATTTGGATTAACAATGTAAATTTAAAGACGATTGTGTGGAAACAAGAGAAGGAGCATAACCAGAGTGCAGAGGTATTGATCCCAGGGCCATGCATGACTCACTAATAGAAAGCTCTAATGGTCCACGTAATCTTCCAAGTTCACTGCACAGTATTAGGTCCTTCACAGGCAACAAAACATTATTTTTGTATAAAATGACTTACGACAATAAATATAAAATAGCAAATTTTTAAAAGAAAAGAAACTACACCTGCAATTCTCTCTGCCATAAAATTCTAATTGTGTTTTCTTTCAATATTTCCCACGCGCACATTTTATAAATCTGAAACCATAGTGCACAAATAATTTTGTACCCTGCTTTCTAAAGTAATATTTACATTTCTAAGATGATAAATAGTCTTCATAGTTTTTTTTAAAGTTTCATGATTCCATGGAATGAAATATTTATACAATTCATATAAATATTCCATTATTACAATACTGAAGCTTTGAACTGTTTTGAAAGAATGCTGGTAAGTATGTTTGTGCAGTGACATTTTAATATTTCAGGTTATTCCTGTAGAATATAGTCCCAGAAGAGGTAATGATGTATCAAAGAAAGTAATTGTTTTGTGACACTTAATACATGCTGCCAAATTTCACATCATAGCTTTAAAAAAAAAAAAAAAGTTTTGAGGAACTTCTTTGTGCAAAGCATTTTGCTAGACTTTGAGGTAGAAATGAATGAGTTTAAAATACACTCTTCGCCATGAAAATCATACAATCCAGTTGGGGAAGAAAAGACCTACACATGTGAAAAGAAAACTAACTATACCAACTACAGCAATTCAGAGAAGAAAGAACAAGATCATATTTGGCAAGAGAGGATGAAGAGTTAGATTTTTGGGACATTCTTAGGTTTGGATGAGTTGAGGTGAGGCATATTCAGATTGATAAATGGTGTGATAAGACAGGAAATTACCTTTTCCAAGGAATTTTCTGTGTCTCAAAAGCACCATGTGAGTAAATTTAACATATTAGCCTGGTCCACATAGATTCCAAACTGCCCAAGAGTAGTTCCATGATTACTAATAATTACTCACCCTTGTCCTGGAAACATCCTCTTCCCCTGTTATATTTGTTGTGATACTATAGAGGTTTACCTCCTCTGCCTCTAATCAGTCCTTTTCTTTCAAGTTCCTCTTCCTCCAACCACCTCTTTGACAACAGTTCTTTTCTTTCTCTATAATTTTTCTGTAGGTAATGCCACCTGATCTCTTGGCTCCAGCTATTACTTCTTGGTGCTAACCCCTCAATCTCTGTTTTCAGCTCTCAATTCTCATTTTTGGTCTCACACATACATTTCCAATGGCTTCGGCTTCTGACAGCACTTTAAACCCAACATGTCCAAAATTGAATGCTTTCTGTGTTCTCTAGGTCATCTGAAAGCACCACTGTTTGCAAGCATGTCATCTTTGAGGTCTCTTTCATCCTCATAGCTCACATTCAATCAGTTCCCAAATTTGGTCCCAGCTTCACAGTGACTCCCAATTTCTTCCTATTGTATGGGATCAAAATCTCTCATTCAGGTTGTTGCAAGGACCCCCATCTGTCTCCAGCTTGTCTCCTGCTTTTTCCTCTTCAATCTGTGCTCCACACCATTACCAATTACCTTCCCTAAGCACAGAGTAGGTGGTATCACTTGTCTACCCAAGGACTTCCAAGCTGATCTAGTCAGCTGGCAGAGTCAAATCCAGACACATTAATGTGTCTCTCCTGGTCCCATGTAGTTTGAACTCAAGCTACTTCTCTATTTTCATCT
>NW_012150063.1:6386734-6388674 GCF_000956105.1 Propithecus coquereli | reverse complement strand
CAGGAGCTGAAACTTCAGAAACACAAACTAATGTTTCTAAATAAAAAAGTGTGTAGAGCATGAAACTTAAAAAAGTAGATGCTATATTTTAAGAAAACTGAATTTTAAATGATATATTTGAATGGACCACACAGCCCTATTTATTAGGACTAAGAGTTATCCCCAAGAGCTGTTTTGGACTCTGTGTCATTAGATGACACCATAGTTTTTCCATTTACATAGCTGAGGCAGGATGATAGTAGGTGCTTTTGCCTGAAGGAAATACATTAAAATTATGGGGATAAATGGTCATGTCTCATCAAGGCCAATTCTTCCAGTCATTCCTTAACCTAAATTCTCATGAAATTTAGTTTTACTTCTTCAGAAACTGCATGTGTTCTTGGACTAAATGTACGAAAAGAATAAAACAGCCAGTGAATAATAAAGGCAAATGTTTCAGACTGACTACATTTGATAAATTAAAATGCAATAGAAAACTAGAAAATGCAAGAGTGGCATTCCCTAATTAAGCATTTCTGTCGCTTTCCCTGAATTAACAAATCAGCCAGTTATTCCAACCTGGTACATATGTACATACCAATAAATTAAAATTCTAGAGATAGACAATTGTCTGTACACAATATACACCATCCTCTTAGTTGCTTATGCTTGAAAAAATGGATGTGGAAATTGTCATCATTTTATCAATTACTGGCTCAGGAAAGAAAAGAAAATGAAGATATATTCTTCTTTACGCATGGACTGCTAAATAATTGAATGATCATGATAAAGTAAATTGAGGCTTTTGGGACAAATGACAAATAACAGGATTTGCTGACTCTGGAATCTAATGAATACATTTGCTAAATATAGGCCTATAGATAAATATTTGATCTAATATATTCAAGTCACCTGCAAACCAGAGCCACATACAAAATGCAAGGAATAAAACTGTCTCAAAAGATAATAAATACTTTCTTTTTTCCATGTAAAGTATAGAGTTTATGATATGGTTCTGAGCAGGACATGTACAGGCTAGGAGTATAGGCTTTGCAGGTCTGCAGACAAGGGTTCAAATCTTGGCTCTAAGCCTCAGTTTCCTTCCTAGGAAAATAAGAGTGACATTACCTACGGTATAATGAGGGTGTAAGTATCACTTGAGAGGATTGAGTAATTGCCACACAGTGTGCTCAGCTCAATGTCTGGTACATTACACATTCTCAATAAATGTGACTTTTCTTAATATTATCATTATTATTATATTATCACTAGTGAACAGTCTAGACAGTGCTTTTAACTTCATTTTCTACAGAAAATCCATAGAATAATCTAGTTAAAACACACACACACACATAGAATCCTACTGGGCATGACATTTCTCCACTTCCATTTCCCATTTTCACGTATATATAGCTCTAGAGCAAAGAATGTGCCCCTCTCACAGGAGAATAAATAACGTCCTTAATATTGGCAGAATTTCATGTGAATCAACTCTATTGAATGGGATGGGTTTTGTACAAAAACTCATCATTCTTCTTTAGGATGGCTTTTCTAAATATTTTCCTCTATGGCTATTTTTCTAAATAGAGATTTACTAAAGGATTTTTGTAGTGACTTGGCAACACTATAAGTAATTTATTTCTAAATGTTTTCTGCCTTTCTAAAGGTCATGGGCTGGGTCTATGTAATTCCCTTTGCAGCACCACATGCAATTGGTTGCTTAGGAAATGCTTTTTGAAAATGGTGAAGAGCTCTGTTTTTCATTAAGTGCCTTTGAACTTTGTGACTGCAAGTCCTGACTCTGGATCTACCCTTCACTTTGCCTCATAATTTGATTCAAACAGCAAAGTGATTATCCTCTCTCCCCAGTATGCTGTGGGGGCAGGTGTTTCCCCTATGCCTTCTTATGCATCTTTATCAAGTTAGTTCATTTTAATAAAAGGATTCTAGTTTTCTTTAAA
>NW_012150063.1:6376936-6385394 GCF_000956105.1 Propithecus coquereli | reverse complement strand
TTTATAATATATAATACATATGCATTACAATTCTCAAAAGCTAATTTTACTGGTACCATTAACAAAATCATTATCTGCGATTCTACCACAAAGAAAGAAGGGCAAGTCCTGCAATGCACTCAAAAGGCAGGAATCAAGCCTTTAAAATGTCCCCAAAACATTTTTATTCGGCCATAAATACGAATAAACAAAGTTGAGGGTTACACACTAATGGTTAAATTCTCAAACCACTGATCAACTGATGTCCAATTTTTAGGCAGGTAAGAGCATAATAGCAAAGAGAAGAGAGATCTAATTTGTATCTGGGACATTTAAAACAAATATAATAAGAAAGAACTATTGAGACAGTCCTCCAGCCATGCAGCTCTCTCATTCTGAGCCTAAAACTAAACCCTCAGCTTGCTGGGGGTAAGGGGAGGGTGAGGAACAGGCTTCATATCACCTGCCACTGCCCTCGTCTCCCCTTACTTGTACCAAGGTCTTCAGTAAAAATTGCTCATCTTTCCTTCAGTCAAAAAGCTGAAAACTATTGATATCAACTCATGGATCTCAACCTCCAAGAGGGGTCATCGGTCCTCCAGTTTTGTGAGTTTCCTGCTAAGACAGACAGATAGATATTATAGATAGATGGATAGATAGATAGATAGATGCAGTTAGATAGATTTAGCCATAGATGTGACATAGATATGTAATTCTATATATTCATTATCTTGCAGGTGGCTTTCAATTCTATTGTTTTAGAAATTTAAATGATGCAAAGACAAAAAAATAGACATATGCCCAGAAAGTTTATCAACATGTTCATATATTTTCCCAATTTCCTAGAATGTAAAAGCATAAATAAGCACTGAAAGAACTAACATCTACTGTATATTTTATTTATTTCAAATTCAGATGTGGCTTCATTTGGAAAGCACACTCTCTGTAATTAAGCAAAAGTGGTTAGTCTGTAACTATGATTAAATTTACATCGTGTTATCAGGTTAAATCTGTGAAGAATACTGTGTAGAACCAAGAACACAGGATAGGAATGACAGAGCTAATAAACTAACTTCTTTTAGGAAATGTGATGAAATAGCTTTCTTTCCCTTACTTGTATTTTTTAAAATCACACGAATACTACACAAGTATCTGCTGTCCAAACTTATAACTATGGCAGCCCTAAAAGAAGAACAGGAAAGGGTACTTTCCATGGTCCCTAGAGCCAGCCTAGAAATAGCCCTTTAGTATGAACTACATGGCTCACAAAATTGACAAGTGACTGGAAATAAGATGATCCTTTTCTCGACAGGAAATGGAAGAGTTTTGAGGTTCTGTCTTTTTCATGATTAGCTGGCTCTGTGTGAATACGGCCTCTTTGGGAATCGGACCCTGTTGGTATAAGTGGAATGGGCCTATGGATAAAAGTCAAGAAAGAGCTAAGTGACTGAAGTTTAGACAACACTACTAGTTAGTACATGAACCAAGTACTTGAAAGTGAGTGGGAAGAAAGGAAAGATAGGCAGTGTGCTTTCCAGATGGAGCCAGATCTGACTGTGAAATCAATCAATTATACAGCGAAATGTTAGTTCTTTCAGTGCTTATTTATGCTTTGATAGTCTAGCAAATTGAAAAAAAATATATGAACATGTTGCTAAGCTTTCTGGGCATATGCCTATTTGTTCTGTATTTACAACATTTAAATTCCTAAAATAAAAAGGATGGAGAGGGTGATGGTAGAACTACATGCCATACAAGTTGGGATTAACAAGTCTGACAAGATAGGGCAGCATAGCTCCGTATGATGTCATGCCATGGTTTACAAACCAAATCTCTGTCTGAGGTTGAGGGCAAATGGCTGTTCTCTATGATGCTCCACTCTCCTCCACTCTCAAGGATGACTATGGTCACCTTAAGAACATTTTGTGTGGAACCTCAAAGACACATGAGCATCTCTAGTACAGCAATCATCACACTGCATTGTAATTAATTACCTGTTTACACAACACCTCCACTTGAAGGCAGGAGACACTGCACCAGTGTTCAATGTATTTCACACACTCAAATAACTAAACAAATCAATGAATGAATGAGGATTTAACCAAGACAACAAAGATCTTGCAGGGGCCTCTCTTGCCTGCGTAGTGAATAATGTTCACTTAAAAAAGCTCAGAAAGTCCCATATTATACATGGTCAATTCTGGGTACCCCCGAGAGGTCTAAACTAGTCCAGAGGGCTCCTCAGAATTCCAGATAAATCTTATTTAATCATAGCTGTCTTCTCTGAAAAATGGCTTCATATCCCTCAGGGAGGTTGTCTGATCTGACCCTTTCTTTTGGGAATCCTCCAACCACCAGTCTAGGCTCCATTTCTGGAGATGCTATCACAGATATGGACTGTTAGGGTCACTTTGGTTCACCAGAAATACAAGCACGACCCTCTATGTCCTGCCCGTGTGTTCCATTTTAGGATGCCTTAATATTTTTATTCCTGCTTCCCTTTTTAATGAAAAAAAAAATAACGTCCTTGGAAAGATCATGGACTTTGCCGTCAGAGATGTCAGATTGAATCTTGGCTCTGCCACTTTCTGTTTCACCCCAGATGAATTAACTCCCTGAGTCTCAGTTTCCTTACCTGAAAAATGAGGATAATAATACTTACTTTATAGGGGTGGTAAGCATGAAATAAGATGCATTTGGCATAGTGTACCAAATAGGTATTCAATAAATAGTGAGCTTACAGATGTCTAAGAAAACATAAATATTTTCATAATGCACAGAAGCCAACCAATTTTTCTCAAGATGGCTGGAAACAAGGCAAATGCTGTTTCTATTTAAATATAAACAGTAATTGTGTTAGCTTTTTAATTAATGTACTGGGCATATTTTCTAGCTGCTATGTAACTTCAAAAATGTAAAATAAATTTTCTGTTCCTTTTACTTTAAGAATGGGAGGGAAAGGAAATAAATTCGCTGTCTCAAAATGATATTTTGATATTTATACCTCAATTCCAGTATTTTCTTAGGAAATCTTTTAGGAAAAGATAATTATCATAAATAGTGATGTTGTTTTATAAATATCGTAATGTTCTGGGCAAACGATTCACACAGAATAGTTTTATTTTCTCACCTTACGACCCTAAATTCTATAAGCTTTAAGAAAGTACCTGATTCTAAAGTAAATCCATCAAGGAAGTCACATTAAAAAGCAAAAAAAAAACAACAAACTGCTCACCTCTATCGTGTTCCCAATAATGCAACAGTGGTTAGTAGATCCAAACAGTGGCATTAAGTGGTATTCTTTAGTATGAAGTAATCTCTTATTTTTTCTCTAGATACTTTAACCATAACTCCTAAACCTTTCCCCTCTTGGTTTCCATTTCATTTATTTTTCTTGTTAGTTATATTCCTGTATTCCTATTTATATGTCTAGGAAAATGTGAAGTTACTCCTTCTATTCATAGAGAAATATACCATTCTGACGATTCTTGAAAATCTCCTTATTTCAGTTATAAGTTCTCCAAAGTACAGCATAAATATTAAATTCCTTGATGCTTCTTTTTCACCTGTCAGGTCTATCTACCATTGAATAATCCTAAATTATCTAAATTGGATCTGTATTACTAGTATTCGTTTTAAAAGATCATGTTTTATTCTGAGGTGTGACTGTAGAGGACAGGGCCCGGAGGTACAGAGAAGGAAAGCAACTTGAACATCGCCTCGCTGCTGAAGCAAAGCCAGCATTTGAGCTTAGGAAATAATGGGGGTCCAGGAGCCGTGCTCTGCCTTAACTTCTCTCTCCCCTCCCCCGCAGTGAGGCTAACATTCAGCCAATGGGTAATCCTAGATAATCTTAGTGGGGTGGCATCTGATAACTCTTCCAGAAGGCAGAGACCTTTGAGGATTCATAGTAGGAGAAGCAAGGCCACCCTGCCTGTAAAAGTCTTAATATATATCAAGTAACTTTGGCACCTGTTTTTTATTAATCTGTAAAAACAAATCAACCACAGCATACGTGTGTATACGTGTGTGAGTGTGTGTGCTTGCATGGAAGCCTCTGTTCTATAAACTGGGTAATATGGAATGAAAACCAGCTCTTTTGAGAACACTAAGCTTGCTGATTAAAGATTACTGAGATGAATTGCAGCACGAGTCAAAGCTCCTGGCCCACCAACCATGGTCTTTTTTTCTATTACAGCTCTGTAAACTTCCTCATATGACATCAGACTCTACTGATAGCATTCAGTAAGTGTATGTGAATGGTCACTGAGGATAAGCAAAATAACAAGACTGCAGGCATGTTTTTCATCAGTAAGGCAATAAAACAAGTTTTCATTACAAATAAGTTACTAGTGATGATTTTTACTTTGAAATTAGCAATTGTCTTTAGTAATTGGATTTTCTCCTTTGAGAAATTTCCTAATAGGTCCTGAAACAGTACCATGTGCACTACAGGAATTCAATAAAATGCTAGGTTAATTACACATATTTGAAAACAACATGCTACACCTTATAAATGTAAATGTAAAACAATTGAAATAGAAAGCAGGAACTAAAATTTAAGTTACAAATTAACATGTGATCTGCTGGTAGAGCCATCTCCAAGCCAGAGACAGTGAACTTTCCTGAAAGCAAACTGTTGGCCTCAGCCAACAGGATGATCTTGTGCTCTCAAGTCAACAAAAAGAAGATATCCTACAACATGGGTCACACAAAGAGAGGATCTTTCTGAATTTCAACAACTGAGATAATTTACATTGCTGAACAAATACCTACTATGTGCTCTAGCATCTTCTTTCATGTTTCTTTGTTAAGTTCTTAGCAAGCATTAAAATAAGAGGTATTCATTCCTAAGATGACATTATCTGCAGCAACCATGGTCTTGCAGGCTTCACATGCTTCATGTCAGATCAGAGTATTCAGTTTAAAGATGGCTAATGATTAGATAAAGGTAATGTACATTCTCTCATTACATCTTATCTAGATAGCGGGAGGAGAAAAGGATACCAGAAGGCAGTAGCATTGTGAGCCTCTCTTGTGAGCTGTGGCAATCCAGTTACAAAGAAGTTAAGAGTTCTCAAACATCAGGCAGAGCCAGAATTCACTCCATCATTTTTATAAACACATGGTTTTAGAATTTGTTTTAGAAACATATATTTTACCATTTTCACTGTACGAAATGGTAAAAAGAAAGTAATTGAAGTACAAGGTAAACAAGGCAAGCATGCACATATATTAAAAACTGCCCAGTAAATATTGTTAAGTGAATAATGTAGGTTATGGAATAGAATTCAATCTATGATTCCAGTTTGCATGTCACCAATGAATGTTTAACACATACCAAGGGAAATTTTGATAAGTTCTCAATTATTACCAATGAATTGGGGTAAGGGAGTACAAATTGGGTATTGCGGAATATTTTCAATTTCTAGGACATATCTAAATAGATGGATGGATAGACAGATATATAGGTAAATAGATGTTACTTTGTAATTAGAAAAAAACATGAACATACATCATTATGCAGAAAAATATTCAAGATACAATGTATTATCTTACATATCTATTGTGCATACTTTCACAAAATCAGTTGACAATGTCAGGTCAATAAAGTGAAATGTATTTTATCACTGCACAACTTTTCAGAGCTTTTATTGTGCACTGTCTATATCCTTTAAGAGGAAATAGTTATATAAGGCAGAATATAAATGTTCACCTGCAGAGAAATAGAAACTACTACTGGGTATTATAGCTTTTACCCTTATTTAGTTTTTGCCAATTTGCTTTTAGGTCAAGATATATTGGGTAGTCTTTGGATAGTAAAAATGGTGGTCTGTGATTATGATGAACATGCCACCTCTGAAAACCATGAAGAACATGTCTATTTCAAGCTTTCTGTGCTATTTCTGTAGGTTGAATTGGCAAGCTGGCCAAGAAGGGAGTTCAGGGACTGGGCATATCAAACACAGCTCTCCACCCCCTTCCTGTTCTCAAGTTTAGGGTTATGATTTTTTATATAGAATCCTCTACCCAGAAGAAGGGCCTTGCAGTGCTCAGGATTTTCAGAGTTTAATTCTAAATCTGGAATGGGCTAATCCATATCTTGCTAAATTGTACTCTGGGTATGAAAGAAGGGAAAATGCAAATTCCTCATGCAAGTTAGCCTTAGATGTCTTGAGGGCAGGAAAAAGTCTGAAGGAGTGATTTCTGAGACAATGAGAGGGCAAACCTCTTTTCCCTGCCCAACGCAGGCTGGAGAACTATGCTTAAGGCTTGGACTCTTGCACAAATATAAATTCCCATTAGAAAGTTAACTTTTGAGCTGTTACCAACCATTTGATAACCTACTATGAATTGCTTTATGTGATCCTCATGGGAGAAGGAGCTGATACCCAAGAGTAGAAAGGGATGAAGCGGCATGTGGGAAGAGAGGGGCTTTGTTTCCTAACAAGGAAGTAACTCACCCCATTTCCTTGTTTGGTGTAGCACTAGCTTTGCTTTGTGTACTCCCTGGTCCTCTGTGCCTATTTTTTCACATAAAGAAAAGTGAGACTGACAATTCATTGGTTTCCTGAAACAGGTTAATTCATCTTCAGAAAGGAACTCAGAGCGGTAGTGAGCATTTTCAAATACATGTCTCAAATTTGGATGAATAAATAAATAACTAAACATAAGCAAATGGTGGTGGCTAAACAGCTGCCTTCTTGCCTGGCCCTGACTACCTTTTAATTAGAACCATATCACCATGGCTTGTTGAGACTACTCTGGAGTCTAAATCACGTAAATGAGATGGAAGTTCTAGGCATCTTTGCAGGTTGCTCCATACAATGAAGGAGAGTTCCTTCTAGGACTGCTGATTTTGAAAGGTCTTTCCTTGGCCTATCTTGTATGTATTAAGGATCTTTTCCTTTTTTAAAAGTAGCAAAAATGTTTTCAAAATATAAAACAAATCAAATTATTGTGGTTTTGAAGTCTTTTGAGATTCCAACAAATATCAACATGAACCTAAAATATCATGCACACGGACCTGGATTCTGGTCCTGGTTTTGCCACATGCCAACATCATGCCTTTCGGTAAGTTTCTTCACTTCTCTGAGCCTCTCTTTTTCTCATGTGTAAAAAACGGTTAATATTACCTGCTTTGTGAGGTTGCTTTTAAGATTCTATAAATGTATATGAATGAATTCTTTTAAACTATGAAGTTATTTTAAAACGCTTACTATTAATATTGGTTTTATGCACAACTTCTGTTTCTGACACTGTAAGAACAGTGATAATGGGTCAAATTCCATTGCATGGACCACCAAGGAAGAGCATAATTCTTGTCCTTGAAGTAGATTTACCTTCAAGCATATTTTCCTAAAATTATATACTCTCTCCACCTGGAGTATGAACACTGCTTATGATATTAAGAAAAAATTTTTAAAACTGTATAAAAACCAGAAACGTGAGTATCATGTCTTTTCAGTATCATATGGGGGCATAGATGTAAGCAAGAGTTATTTAATTACTTAAAGAAGGTGCATTTTGTTTGATTCACTTTATTTATTACTAATTAAAGGCCCAAGAGTTAGTATAGTTTCTTGTTAACTTATAGAATTTTGTTTAGTAGAGATAAAAATCACTTTCCTCCAATAGATTATAAAGTAGATAAAAAGATAATTCCAAAGGTTGCATTTTATTGCCCTGTAGATATTATTAAATAACTCCTTTCGTATCTAACATAGCAATCTTATTCTAACATTCATTAAATGGCCTATAAATATTTAGATCCTCAAACACTCTTTAAACTAGTCGTCTTATGGGATCCCTAACTAATAAATGAGTTGAATAAACTCTTTGCCATGTTCATTTGATGTATGCAAGTCACAAAAGAAAGAGAAAGAAAGGAGGGAAGGAAGGGAGGAAGGCAAAAGACAGAGAGAGAAGAAAATAAAAAATAAAAAGTGGATACTTCTGATTGATAACTGGAATATACACTATTACAATTGTATTTAATGACACTAAAGTCTCCCAGAATACACTTCAAGGTGCATTACCATTTACTTAGACTTTATATCTCAGATGATGGAGACCCAGAGTCTCATGGTTAATAAAGAAATCAGTCACTGCAAATATGAACAAAACTGAACTAAAATAGAGTACTCAGGAACTTTGACACCATGTTAAATGTACTAGTCACTTTAAGATACGTAACTGGGTGAAATGTGTCTGCACAGAGCTCTCACAGTATACAATAAGAAACGGTAACCATGATTCCGGTCATACCTGAAATTGCTGCTCAAGCTTGGACTTTCAGAACTTAAACTTCCAGGACCTCATTTTAATTACGAATAAAATGAAGATATTGGAATACATCAATTTTCTCTTTCTCTGGGAGGTGTTCTATACATGAAAAGGGAAGGCAAAAGATATATGATTCAGTGTAAAACTTGGGAAATACCTACCTAAAAGGGGAAGCAGAATAACATATAGCAGA
>NW_012150063.1:6373236-6375541 GCF_000956105.1 Propithecus coquereli | reverse complement strand
AGAAAAACGTCAGGGAGAAATGCACTCAAAACAGTATCTTTTGAGAATAACCAGTCTTATGAAGCAATATTTAAATGCTGTGAGAAAAAAAAAAAACTGAAAAATTTCAGGCCTTCCATTGGCCTTAGACTTGGTCGGTCTAGTCCAATGTATACAAATTTAAAATCTTGAGACTGGGCCTCCTAGGAATCTCTTATTCAAAACCGGCCTTAGGTTATATACCTAACAGGACCTAAATTCCCAGATTGATCCCAAGAGTTGTTGAACCTGATACTCAAAACTAAACATTTAGCAGGGTAATCAGTGTGTGAGATCACAGGGTACGTACACTTCCCCACATAATCTCTCTTCCTCTCACACTCACGTCATGAGCAAATCACACAGGTCAGGATGAACAAACTGTTGGGAACTCCGGAAATCATGTTCGGTGTTTTTGTTTGTCTGTTTTCAAAAAAGGACAAGATGTTATAAGCCACAGATTTTCAAATTTCACAACTGGTTCCGTTTGAGTAGTCTGAGCTTGGAATACTAAGAAGCTGTCATTCTCATTTTTCCAATCTTGCTTGCTCCTCCAGAGCAAAGAAAGTCTATGTGGTTGCTGGTTGTGTTTCATGGGGATGAGAGTGGAGGTTAAGACGTTTTAACTCCATCTCCTCTGGCTACCATCAGACCTTCACTTTAGACCCTGCCTCTCCTCTCACTACACCTCTACCTCACTAATAACAACATGGGTACTTAACAATAAACGCATTTGTAAAATGTGAAAGTGCCTCAGAAATTATATTTCCATTCCTTCATAAAAGAAATTGGGGTGTGATAGGGAAGAAAACTAGTTCACTATGTAGGGAAGCAATCAGAAGACTCCTATGAGCAGCACAGCCCAAGGAGAATGTCAGAGAAAAAAAAAATCCATATTGTTAAGCACATAAAAGATGCTACCTTTCAACCCTGAGATCGACAAGATGACTGATCTATTCCCAGAGTTGTAAGTCAACAAATAAAAGAAAGGAACAAAGCAAAGGTGTGTCCAGTTATCCCCAACTCTGAGCCAGTACGCTTTACAGTGACTATAAACCTGTTTTTCAAAATCCCTAATTTTCTTGTAGTCCCCCAACTGTCCTGCTCAGAACTAGAAAGAATTTAAGACTTTGAATGGTTTATTTCTCAGACAGCCTGGCTGCACATCTCTGCATTTGGGGCTGTTTGTTTCCCTTTCTGCAAACAGTGGGGAGTTGATGGAGGCAGTGACAAGGTGGCTGAGCCTTCCCCTTCCCGAATTTTTCTTTCCTTTGTAGAGTTGTGATGGGCAGTTTCTTTCCATATCATGAGAAAATGCACTTTACTCCATGCAACTCAAAGTGGATTGACATCCCTGGGAACTTGCTAGAAATACAAATCCTAGGGCTCTCCCTCAGACTTACCAGATTAGAATCTGGGCATGGGGCCCAGCACTCCTGTTGTAATCAGCATTGCTTAATGGCCATAGCACCGTTCCTCCTAGGACCACGGTCTGCCTTCAGAGAGATTTTGACCCTTTCTGGGAAGTGAGCAAGCCTGAGTCAATGTTTTACTCTACAAGAACTCGTTCTCTCATGGAATTTACAAGTCTGGCCTTCCAAGTACAGTCCCCAAAATGGAATGCAAGACACAGGAAGGCAGAGAGGGAAAAAAAGTCCGAGTGCCAACAGAGAAGGATGACCTCTATGGCTAAATTGTTTTGTCTGCATCCTGTCTAAAGGCACCAAAATTTACAGAGAATAAACTAAGGGATGGGAAAAAAAAAATCATGTAGCTCAATGATCTTTCAAGTTTGGAATAATTTTAAATTGAGCAATAATCTCAGCATATTTTCAGCCAGCATCTGTCTGTGTTCCACTAAATTTCAGTCTGCCTTTTACTCCCCTGGGTAATCAGCCCACATACAAGCAGGTTAGGGATGGAAAAAACACTTATTTCATCTTCTATTTCCCACATGTCCTTTTGTACGTACATCATAGCACAGAATGTGCCAGGAATGCTTCCATAGCACTGCAGAGAGCACTCTGGGCAGAAGGCTGGGTTATCGTCTGTGCTTCGGTTCAAATTCTGACTCTGCTAAGTACTAGCTATTTTGAACGTGGCAACATACCCTTTGTAGGACTCATTCATTTATTGATTCGTTCACTTATTCAACAATTATGTTTTTAGTGCCTCTTAGCAGAAAAAACGTTGCAAATATTGCAAACACACTGAGAGAGACAAACTCTCTGATGTCATAGAATAAACTTTCCAGAGAAAGACAGAAAACAATCAAATAATATATATA
>NW_012150063.1:6371657-6373186 GCF_000956105.1 Propithecus coquereli | reverse complement strand
TTGTTTGATTCACTTTATTTATTACTAATTAAAGGCCCAAGAGTTAGTATAGTTTCTTGTTAACTTATAGAATTTTGTTTAGTAGAGATAAAAATCACTTTCCTCCAATAGATTATAAAGTAGATAAAAAGATAATTCCAAAGGTTGCATTTTATTGCCCTGTAGATATTATTAAATAACTCCTTTCGTATCTAACATAGCAATCTTATTCTAACATTCATTAAATGGCCTATAAATATTTAGATCCTCAAACACTCTTTAAACTAGTCGTCTTATGGGATCCCTAACTAATAAATGAGTTGAATAAACTCTTTGCCATGTTCATTTGATGTATGCAAGTCACAAAAGAAAGAGAAAGAAAGGAGGGAAGGAAGGGAGGAAGGCAAAAGACAGAGAGAGAAGAAAATAAAAAATAAAAAGTGGATACTTCTGATTGATAACTGGAATATACACTATTACAATTGTATTTAATGACACTAAAGTCTCCCAGAATACACTTCAAGGCACATTTCCATTTACTTAGACTTTATATCTCAGATGATGGAGACCCAGAGTCTCATGGTTAATAACGAAATCAATCACTGCAAATATGAACAAAACTGAACTAAAATAGAGTACTCAGGAACTTTAACACCATGTTAAATGTACTAGTCACTTTAAGATATGTAACTGGGTGAAATGTGTCTGCACAGAGCTCTCACAGTATACAATAAGAAACGGTAACCATGATTCCGGTCATACCTGAAATTGCTGCTCAAGCTTGGACTTTCAGAACTTAAACTTCCAGGACCTCATTTTAATTACGAATAAAATGAAGATATTGGAATACATCAATTTTCTCTTTCTCTGGGAGGTGTTCTATACACAAAAAGGGAAGGCAAAAGATATGTGATTCAGTGTAAAACTTGGGAAATACCTACCTAAAAGGGGAAGCAGAATAACATATAGCAGAGCCTCTAAGGAGTTCTGTTGTGAATAAATCTTTTAAACTCTGTTTAATTATGCATTTTCTTAATCTGGCCATAGGATAACTCCCCCCCCAACCCCATCTTTTCTTGTCCATCATGAACATATGAACATGTTATGACCATCATTATGAACTTAAAAGTCATATTTTAAGTAACACTTTGGGAAATTCTGTATTAATCATCTCTGAGATCACCTGAAATTCTAACATCTTGTTATCACCTGGCTAATATCACAACTTACCTAAAATTTATATAGCACTACCTGCAAGACACTGTTCTATTCACTTAACAGATATCAACCTATTCAGACCAGGTGACAATGCTGGTGCCCATGAATGTCACCCTTGTATTACTAGGGTCCATAGGATTAAACACCTGTATATAAAAAATTTGTTCAGGTAATTACGCAAAGGTGACTATGGTTTTACAAGCAGCACAGATTATTATAAATGAAACATTTACGGACATAAAAGTTCTATAGTTATTCTTATTGCTGGTTAAGGATAAAGATGTTCAGGACAGATTGAGAAAAAATATGAACAGAAAATATAGTTTGAAAAC
>NW_012150063.1:6355886-6358107 GCF_000956105.1 Propithecus coquereli | reverse complement strand
CACCTACTATCAAAGAAGTCAGCATGGATCAATGAGGCCAGAATCCAGGTTTCAGGGCAAGACAATTTGGATTCAATGCCAAGCTTCACTCCTTGCTGTATATGTGACATACAAGTTACTTACTTATCCTCTCTGACCCTCAGTTTCATGTAAAATGAGCAGAATACCCACTTCACAGAACTACTGGGAGGATTCAATGAGGAAATATATAATTTACCGTTAGTGATACTAAGACTGTTCTAATTGTATATAAACTCTATACTAGTAATTTTTAAATAAAAGAAACCAAAAACTTTCAAAATATTTTGCATTGACTTAATTTATGACTTTTGAATAAAAAAGCCAAAACTTTATTGACCAAAAAGAGAGATCTTTAGTGATTCATCCTGAAATTAAACCAAGATTTCTCTAATTTCAAAGTCCATATATTTTCACCTTCAACTCAACTGCATCACTAATAACACAGATAAGAAAATGAAACAAACAAACAAAAAAAACAATGGCTTACAGTACACACATTCTTTTTTGTCTAAGACAGCATACTTGAATTTACAAGCTAAGGATTTTAAAACATAATATAAGGTTTCAGGAAATAAGCTGCATTTGCTCCAGTGCTTCTATATTTACTGAAGAAAGCAGCTCAGTAACTCGGGAGTCACAGAGACGTTGGGGAGGTATTTCTTCCTCTTAATTTTCATATGGGGCTGGAACGTTTTCAAGGGCTGGAAGATAATGCAGTGGCAGCACGCACAGGATCCGAGATCTGAGTTCAAACTGCAGTTCCACCAGCTTGTCCTCAGGACAAGTCATTTAGTCTCTCTAAAGGCACAATTACCTTCTCTGAAAATGAGGGGCTGGCTTAGCTGACTGCACAGGCTCCTTCCAGCTCCATACTGTGCTGGTCTTGAGAATCATTAGGGAAGATCACTCTGACTCCAAAAGGAAAGATCCAATCTCCCATCCCATCAAAGATCCTATCTATTGTTTCAGACGCTTTATATGCTGAATCGCTGCCTCTAATGAAAAAGCTATTTTTCTCCAGTTTTTAAAATTTCTAACTTCAAGAGAAAATGAGTCTGCCTAAGAAACACATCACACAAAGGCACTTTATCAGCATGTGTTCCATCCTCAGTAGTCACTTTTACCAGAGAACTGGTTTGAGCCCGGGTTGGGGGTGTTCTCACAAGTACAGGGCAGGGCTTGCAGGCGCTCTGCACTCTGGGGTCACAGAGCCAGCTACGGAAAGGAGAACAGAAAGAGTGAGGGCCCAAACAGAGCCATCTCTCTTCCTGAATGACTCTCGGTGGTTTCAGCAGAAAGGCAAAGGGGAGTAGTGTCCAGTCTGTACGCGGGAATTGGGTAAGTCCCCCGCACTAATGCATGTATCACACTACTGCTATGCTTTTACCTGTCGGGAACAGGCCTTCACATTACACGTTGACCTAATGGAGAGAAAAATGACTTCGGTTGAATGAAGTCCCCCATTGATAAGTCATTTCTTAATTTCGTGGGGCCGGGGACTTTTTTGAGAATCTGATGAATCTGGCTCTTCTTCCCTCACAAAAATGCACGTAAGTACATAATTTTGCATACGATTTAAAGGGCTTCATAGAATCCTTCAAGCCTGTTCTAGTTCTTCATGGACTAACACGATAATAATCCCTCATCTACATGAAGGAGAACTAAGTGTTTATGACAACAGACAAAATTCAGGCACAATACAAACGTGGTATAAACCAATTTTTCTATCAAATAGTCTGAAAGGACTAGAAGCTATGTTTTAATTCTATTTGTCATCTCAGTGGCATTGTGTCCTGTCCATTGAGTGAAGTCAACAATTTTAGCCATGGTAGTTGGGGAAAGAGGAGGGAAAGTGGGAGGGAGAAAGGAGGAGGAGACGGATAGAGGAGGGAGGAGGGTAGGGAGAAAGGAATAGTGAATGATTTGGGGATTTCTGTGGAGAATGTTACTTAGAAAAAAATACTGCTGAGGTTATAGGGAAGTATATTAAGACTTTATGCTTATAGTTGAAGTCAGAGAGACACAAATATGAATCCTGTTCCTTCCCCATGGTAGCAAATTGACCTTGGGTCAGTTCTCTGCCCCTCAGCTGTTTTCTCAGTGAAAGGGGGAGAATGAGAACGTCCACCTCACAGGGTTATGGTGAGGACTGAAGGAGCTTAGTAGATCAAAAGCACTTAGGACAGCGTCTGGCAGGTAA
>NW_012150063.1:6339488-6354606 GCF_000956105.1 Propithecus coquereli | reverse complement strand
CTGAATTTTTATTTCTGTACACAGTAGACATCCAAACTCTCATTGAATGAATGAATAAATAGATTTAAAATGTGTCCTGGAGACAGTGAAGAGATTGTACATGGCCTGGCCTGACCCTCTCATCCCTCCCACTCCTCACCCACTTCCCCAGCTCCCTGGTTAAGAGTGAGTACACGGATGGAGAATATCAAGAGAGTTCGCAGTGAGAAATTCTGAAGGAGGAAGGACGCACCAGTCAGAAAGCTTTCCTCACACCACTTCCTGTTCCACAGTGACTTCCTGGGCTTCCCATGACTTTTCTCCTGATATATGGTCAGTGTTCTAATATCCAAATCCAGTGTCTGTTCTTAGCAATGCATTAGAGTTGAATAGATTGGCCTACTGAACAATGCATTCAACTAAAGGCTAGAAAACCTATATTCCTGTCCGGTTTCCACCTGGGACAGACCAAGTACAAACAACTCTTTGCATATACTATAATCTGGCCCCTTTTCATTAAATTTAAGAAAGGTGGTGGACAAGGCAGGATGTGTGGGAGCTTTGACAAGGACAGTGAAGACCTCTTTGTATTGGTCAATGGGTTAGTTTGTCTGAATATTTGAGGTTTTGGAGATCGTTGGAATGGAAAATTCAAACCAGCAAATTGAAAGAACACCCCTATGACCTAGTAAAGCAAGCAGTGCTTGTGTATATCCTAAGGTTTTCTGAGCAGACCTCCTGTACACCATGTAAAATAGGGTATATGTGTGCTCCCAAAGAAATCAAGTCTTATCCAAAAGAAGCAAAAAGCCAACATAAGGAAAAATGGAAAGGCTTTTAAAATGAATATTGTTGAAGTCAAGCTAACTAATAACTATATCTAGCAATTGTGACAAGTTATTCTTTTGAAATAAATAGATGAATGGTTTATATTTACCAGAAGTTTACTTGTTTCTTTTCTTTTTTAATTTATTCATAGGACTTCATAAGAAGAAACTTGCAGTTGTATTGGAGTTTGGAGCCAGGGCATCATGTGAACAATTTAAGAAAATACTCATTTAGGGAATTAAAGTAGCAGAAGCTAAATTTAGCCCAGAAAATTAAGAACGTTATCTCCAAAATAACACTCTCCAAAGCTAAGAATAATCCATTATGTTTATTAAGAAGTATTAGATGTCAATGAACGTCTCAAATGTCTACCTTATGCTTTCCCATGCGGTTCCTTCTATTGGGGAATGGATGCTTCTCTCTGCTAGCTGAAAGCTGGTTGAGTTCTCTTTCTATAATCTTTGGGAATTCAAAGAAGCCTATGAGTCATCAGAACTCATTACAATGAGTGTGGAATTTCATTTCCTAGAGATTATGAAGAATGTAGCACACATCTGTGGTCTGTTAGACTCTGGATGTAATTTTGGCTATAGGCAAAGGATGGCTTAAGTGACCTTCTAAGGTGTCTGCTATGTGTACTCAGGATTTCAGGCTTCAAGATTTGGCCTCCTCAGCCACTTTGTATTACGGATGTGGTCACATTTTAGTCAGAAAAAAGTAAATGTTTTTAAACAATATGACTGCATTAAGAAGTAGATTGTTGCTTTAAATTAACACCAGGATTTCAAGTTATTAAAAATAGGCAGCAATGCCTATCTGTTGGATCCAGTTGGGCTAGTCCCCATTCTCTGGCCCCATCTGTATCAAGTAAGAGCTTTCCAGCTCTTTGTGGCTTATCTGGTACATCTATGAGAAACCAGGGAGGGCCCTAAAAGCTGGCAGCATGTAAAGCTCATTTACGGAAAGTCCGCACCCTGGCCTTATTTTTACGGCCTTATTTCTGACTTCCTGAAGGGGTGGGGCTCTCACAGCCATGCTTTTGTGTTCAACGTCTGACTTACTCTTTGTTCACCTATAACTTTCTATCATCAACTATGAAATTATTTGGGAGAAAGGGGAGTAAATTGTTTTCAGTAATGGATAAAAAAAATTTTTTGATTTTTTTTTTTTTTTTAAGAAAACATTCTCCCGCCTGCTCAAATTTTCCCTTTCTCAAATATGGGCTTGCTGTCCTATAGCTATGTCTCTGAATCTCCTTGGGGGCCATCTCTTGACAGCTAAAGAAAAATACAAGGCAAAGAGAGCAATCCTTCCACAAGCCTGGCTGCCTGTGGCCCCACCCTTCCCCCAGCCACTCAATCTGAAAAGCTTGGCTTCATCTGTGACCCTCCCCTGTTCTTCATAGCCTCTGCAAGGCCTGTTGATTTTTCATTAAGGAAAATGGCTCTAACCCATTATTAAGCAATTTTTACCCTAACCACCCTCCTCTCATGCCTCATTACAACATTGCTAACATCAGGAGTCCAACATTCTAGTATTATAAGTAAAAAAAAAAAATTCTCTGGAGCTGTAAATTGTGAGAAGAATCCCCAATTGTGGTATACTGTGGGCACGTCGTAATTCTGGGCCTGAGAACCAAGGCACGACTAAAGAAATACAATCCACAGATGTATCTTTCTTCCTGAATACTGTCCGCTTGACCTTCTGCTTCCTCTTCCAAAGTCCCCTTCTGCTATCCCTTTGAAAACTTTTGCTCCATTTTCATTTCCCAAATTCATGTGTGATGGTGGTAAATGGCTCTATCACAGTTGCCACCCTGCTAAATGTACACCCTTCAACAGAGGTAAAACCTTGGGAGGGGAGGAGGCATAAAATAGGAGCTGTTCCTCATGGCCCTGACTCTCCTCCTCCGTGAAGGAAAAGGGAACTGGATACTTAATAAGCATATCATTTTACTGACAAGGCATACGGTAAGTGGTTGATTAAATTAAAAACAATGCCAAGTTGGATAACCTTATACACAAGTCATTTCATTCCTGTGCAATCGTTTTTACAGGACAGAGTCCCAGAAATGGGGTTGCTAGGCCAAAGGATAAATGCATCTCTAATTCTGTTAAATATGTTCAGATCTTCCCCCTCCAATAAAGGTTATACCATTTTATAACCCCCTAGAAATACATGAGTGTGCTTGTTTCACTCAACTTTGCAATGGAGTGTGATATCAAACTGCTGGGGTTGTGCTATTCTTATGAATTAGAAATAGTTTCTCAGTACAGTTTGGATTTACATTATTACAAGTGGGGTGATCATACGTTTAAAGACTGTTTGTGTTCTCTCTTAAATTTCTGCATTTGGCCAAAGGCAATTTGTAATCCAAAGCACTGTTTCTTTACTTTCAAGTCACACCCTGTGGGCAGCCCACCCATCAGCCATATGCGAGGTCAATACTGCTTGCACGTGTCCTGGGATTGAAGGAGGGTGGACGTGGCGTATGTGTCAACAGAGCAAAGGACCTGGGAAGCTTCATACTTCACATAGTCAGTCTCTAGTTACTGGTCTGGCAGGAATGGAACGGAGCGTGCGAAGGTGGTTCTCCCAAGCATAGTAGGCAGGGATTGCTTGTTCTGTAAATTGACATCCTGTGCTATTTTGGGATATTGCCTGGATGATTTGTCTTCTCTTCTTCCTAAAATGTAGTATTCGCAGTTCTGGTAAATTGTGTAAATCTTAATCAAAGAAAAGGAGAGAGAGAGAGAGAGAAGGAAGGAGGGGAAATATTAAGAAAAAGTTCTCGCATCTGACCGTATGGTTTATAGAACTTCATCTCCAGACATGCCTCCTTACACAAAAGAGGCCTTGTGTTTATTTTTGACAAACATGGAAGGAATATTGAGCCCTGATAATACACCTCCCCTTCAGATTGCTGCTAGAAATATTCCTGGAAAACTTTAAGATTAGGCAATTGTATCATAGAGAAGTGGTTCTTAAAGGGTGTTACACAAAATAAAATATCTATTAGCTATTAATTTTAACAAAAGTGTTCTCAAATTTGTATGGGAAATGCTGGATAAAATAAAAGCAAACAAAGTTTTGTATTGCAAGAGCTTTTGAAGACTTTAATGTGGGGAGGAGTTAAAGTACTCAGTGTCTCCCAACATAATTTGGCTACAAAATCCTTTTCCCGCCCAAGAAACAATCAAGGGTGTAGTGTTACGGTAATGTTGGAAACCGCCGGTGTAACGGGAAGCATCTAACTTGGTAATCCGGATGAGTTTGAATCCTGACAACAACATGCATAATGTTCTTAGTCACAGGGCCTCTCGGTGCTTGGGTTACTCCTCTTTAAAGCTGGGTACTCTACATGGTCTCACTTTCAGTTCTTACTTTGACCTATGAGGTGGGATGTATTGCAGAAGACATCGTGGCGGTTTTGCTTTTAGCTCAGACAAGTGGCTTCCTTGGTCCATTTCAAGGGTACTACCAGAGGGGTGTCAGAGACAACACTTCTATAAAGCCATGAGAAAGAGCCTGAGAAAGACTGGAGATTTTCTGTTTTAAGATATCACAGAGACCTTGACACTAATCCCCATTCTGTGCACAGCTGTAGAGACCAACCACTTATTGATTGTCATGAATTTACCAGTCTGGGTAGTGGTCTACCCTGGAGTCAGGACACTAAGATGGTCAAAATCCAGTTTCAGTTTAATTTGCAGTGCATGCACATATCAAACACCTTCCTGCAGCTCCAGGTCATCATTTAAATGTCAGAATAAACTCACTTGTGGTCCCAATAGTGCTGTTTCTTTGGCATTTGCTTTTTCTGATATTATATGCCATTTTACAACAGTAGAGATTCTGATCTGTCAATGTCACTAAATTACTAACATCTGTGGGTTTTACAAACCCCATGAAGTGGGATTTGTTGGAAAAGCTTGATGCTCTGCTTTGCCCCTTTGCTCCTTCATTTGCAAACACGCACTGAGCCTACCATGAGCCAGGCTCTCCTCAGTGTGGATTATGTGTTCTACCTACCTCACCCCACCCTACTCCACCCCCAGTCCCAAACAGCTCCTTCGACACATATCCAACATTACACTGAGATTGCTGCGTGCATGCCTCCCTCCTTGAGAGCACCTCTGCTCCTTAAGGACAAAGACTCTAATTCCTTTTTTTTTTTTTTTTTTTTTTTGAGACAGAGCCTCTCTGTGTTGGCCGGGTTAGAGTGCCCTGGTGGTCAGCCTAGCTGACAGCAACCTCAAACTCCTGGGCTCAAGTGATCCTCCTGCCTCTGCTTCCCAAATAGCTGGAACTAGAGGAGCGCACCACCACGCCTGGCTAATTTTTTTTCTATTTTTAGTTGCCTGGCTAATTTTTTTCTATTTTTAGTAGAGACAGAGATGTCTCGCTCTTGCTCAGGCTGGTCTTGAACTCCTGACCTCAAGCCATCCTCCCTCCCTGGCCTCCCAGAGTGCTAGGATTACAGGTGTGAGCCACTGCACCCAGCTGACTCTAATTCCTTAATCTCCATCTCCTCAGCATCTATTGCAGGGATGCCATATAAGAAGTACTCAGATTTATGACAGAGTGATTGACTGAATCAATTCATAAAAAAACAATTTCTGTTCTCAGAGACCACATAGATCTATTTCAGCTTTTCTAAGTTACTTCCTGTGCAGAGAAGGGCCCAAAGGTTAGGCCAGGCTAACACACAGCTCAGAGAGACAGCAGCCCTTTCCTCTCTTGGAATCCGCCTGCTTTTTCAGGCTGTCACCTCTCCCTGCTCCCCACCTTCCACATACCTTGTTAATGTGGGCAGAAACCAATGGGAGGCAATAGCAGTCATAGCTCTAGTTCAATTACAGAAACAGAACCTTTACATCTCCTTAATTCTCAATTATAAAAACGGAAGAGGTACATGCCATGTTTCTCATCATCAACCATCTTGCCTTATTGTAAACGAGGATGCTCCACGAGTATTTGGAGTATAATTATCATAAACTACATAGTCTGCCAGTTATAACTGCAGAACCCAGCAATGAGAAGTTTTGTGAACGTAGGTATATTGAGGTAGGAGGTAGGTAAGAGAGAGTTTCTGCTTCATCCAAGCCTATAGCCTGCAAAGTGTATTTTTTATGATTATCACATAGCTTGGAAAAGACATTCTAAAAGATATTTAAATGTTTTTAAAGAAAGTATGTAAACAGCAATGTTTCTGTGTTTGTTCAGTATAGAAGTAACCTCTTCAAATTAATAATCAGCATATAAAATGCTGAGCTATATCACTGGATACCAACCAAATGGATTCAAATCCCCAGCTTACGTGGCGATCTTTTGGTGCATATTATCCTCTTTAAGGAAAGTCCAGTTGATGGTTTCTCTCTCTCCCTTTTCCTCTCTCCTCTGTCTTCTAACTTTAGGAAGACTTAAGCTGCTAGGAAAACAGATCTTTGTTTTTGAGTTGCATGGTTCTTCACTGCTGCCAGATATTTTATCCTGATGTGTTTGTATAAAAAGGAATAAAGGGAAATCCATCACAAAATTATTTTCACTCAGTGAATGCCAAAAAATACATGCAACTGAAGCAAAAAAAATGAAATAAATGAAAGGGCTGGTGGTGACTGAGTCCTCATTCCTGTTATGAATGGGGCAACTGGAGGAGGGCGGTCTTCCATCCAGTCATGCAGCCATTCATTCATTAGTCATTCAAGAATAATTTAGTAACTGTTTGAGGTTTTTAAATAATTCCTCAAATGCACATAATTTTTAAAATTAAAACCTGGGCAGATTAAAACAAACAAAAAAAAACCCCAATCTACCACGTTGTGCCTACATTTAAATATATCCTAAAAATGTTGTTGCAGAAACATCTGCAGCCCCCATAGACATTTTCATTGACATCTTGACAGCAAAAAACACTAAAACAGTACTACAGTTTCAGGTACTTGGGAACATAAAAGGCAATAAATATGGCATACATCTCCCGAATTTTGATTTTTTTCTTCATTGAAGCATCAAGGAAAGAACAAGGGATTTGGAGTAAGAAAATCCTAAGTTTGAGAGCTAGCCCTATCTCATCCTAATTTGTTCTGTTTACTTTGTGAAACTAAACTGAGGATCAACTAAACTAATTTATGCAACAACCATTTGGTCCATTCATGCAGTCATTCACTCATTCATTCATTCACTCAACAAGCTCTACAATGGTCCAGGACTTGTCTGTCCTAAGTGCTGCTAGGAATATAAGGATAAGAAAAAAAAGAAAACACCAGGCCCTACTCCCATGGGATTCTCTGTCTATTGGGTACCTAATGCTGATAAAATAACCAAACTAATGAATTTATAATGATAAATTGAAGTGTGTTCTCTGAAGGCAAGGCATGCTTCTACAAGCTTAACCAAAGAACCACACAAAGACAGAGACTTGGGTGGCCAGGTGCAGTGGCTCATGCCTGCAATCCTAGCACTTTGGGAGGCTGAAGCAAGAGGATTGCTTCTGAGGCCAGGAGTTTGAAACCAGCCTGAGCAATATAGCAAGACCCCTTCTGTACAAAAAATTTAAAAATCGGCTGGATTTGGTGGCTTGTGCCTACAGTCCCAGCTACTGAGGAGGCTGAGGCAGGAGGATTGCTTGAGCCCAGGAGTAGGAGTTGCAATGAGCTATGATGACGCTACTGTACTCTAGCCTGGGCAACAGAGTGAGACCCTGTCTAAAAGACAGGGACATGGGAAGGGCTTTACAGAGCAAGAGACATTTTTATCTGAGAGACAAGTGAGAGATATCACTGGACAAATGGAGGGGGGTGGATGGGGGTAGAACAGCTTGCTTGTGCAAAAGCCTTAGAATAGGAGACAGCACAGTGGTTAGGAGGAACTGAAACAAGGTCAGTGTGTAAAGCTGGGATTGGGCAGGAAGGAAGTGAAAGTGAAGTTCAAGGTGGGGAAGGGGTTTCTAGCATATATGTAACTATTGGGCACTGGAAATGTGCTAATTCAAAGAGAAATAGGCTGTAAATATAAAATACACACTTTATTTTGAAGACCGTGGAAAAAATAAAAATGTTTCAATAATTTTGTATATTGATTACACGTTGAAGTGACATTTTAGATATATTGGTTTCAATATATTACTAAAATTAATTTCATCTCTTTCTTTTTGCTTTTTAAAGATGACTCTTAAATTTAAAGTTACATACATGACTCACATTATATTTTTCTTGGACAATGCCGGTAATACATGCCTTTTAAGCCTTTTAAGTCTGAATAGCAGTTTTTATCCTGAGCACAATGGGAAGTAGCAGTGAAAGGCTTTATGAAGAGGGATGAGGGATCTTTCCAGATTCTGGGTAGAGAACAGATCAAAAGGCAGCTGGAGGGGATGGAGGAAAGACAGCTACATGTGTTAAAGCAGCTTGGTTTAGGGGTAACAAGTAGAGATAAGAGAAGTGGGGAGATTTGGGAAATATGTAGGAGAAAAACATCAACAGGCCTTAGTAGTGAGAACCTCCAAGGTTGCAGAAGTCAAAATATACAACGTAGCACCGTTAAGTCCTTCACCAGAGGTACGAATCCAGTGCAGTGGGAGTACAAAGGAAAAAGCAAAGATGTGCTTTACATAGTATGAAATATTACTGCTGTTTCTGCTTTTGTTTTAAGGTGAGCTTCGCTGAAAATCAGGTTCTAACATCACACCAAGAAACTGAATGCTGGTTGGAACATTAAATATCTTTTGACCAGAGTTGAACTTAAATAAACAGATACATAACAAGTATTGACTATGTGCAAGAATCTGTAGAAGGGCTGCTCTTGGGAAGGAAAAGAAAGGAAACTAACATTTACTTAGTCCCCACTATCATGTGGCAGGAGCTTTATGTATTTAATTTATTTAATCGTCCCAAGAACCTTATGAGGTCATGCTATTAACCTCATTTTACAAATAGTAAAATGATGGTCAGAAAGGTTAAAAAACGGATTGAAGTTCCAAGAAAACAGGGATCGTTTCAGTTTTGCTCCCTGCTCTATCCCTGAAGTCCAGCAACTGTCTAGCACATGCTAGGTAGATAATCTATGGCAGCATGAACAAAGAAAAGCTGTAGGGCTCATAACAGGTAGGGCCAAGTTCCAACCCTGCTGTTTCTTGACTTAAGAACATAGTATAGAAGTTGAAGCTCTAAAAAATAAATATAGTTAGGCATAGCTTATATATTTATATGCAGTTAGGCTAAGAGGTATTTATGTAAGAGCTCTTTATCTGTGACAGGTGGTTATCCTGCACCTGGTTGAATAATAAAGACAGTTAACATTTCCTGAGAATTTACTGTGTGGCAGCCACTCTTCTAAGCACTTTACTTGTATTATTTATGCCTCATTCTCAGCAACCCTATGGGGTAGGCACTATTATTTCTCTCGTTTTTATAGACTGGGAAACTGAGGCACACAGAAGTTCAGTCACTTGCTCAAGGTCACACAGCTGTTAAGACATTAAATCCGAAGAACTCTAACTCTAGACTCCACATCACACTCTTAACCACTAGGAGGCTGAGCCCACCCACTACTCCACAAGACCCTAGCTCTTACAAAGATCTCCCTAATACTAAGGCAAGGTCTGCTTTCCCTCTCCTGGGGCCACACAGTGTGATGGTTTATCAGGGCACCTCCTTGTAAAACTAGGAAATCATTCAAGGCTAAATAGTGAGTCAGACATTTGGAGGGTCAGGGTAAAATGAGTACAAAAATAGCCTGTGGATCCTGTGTTGATCTCATTCAACAAAAAGAGCAAATTTATCCTGGTCTTTAAATGTTCACTGGCAGGAAGCTATAATTTGTCTATGGTGACATCAGATAGAGCAGAGAAAAGAGGTGCAGCAAGAGGCTGAGTAAGTTGAAGATTTCCCAACAGCAGAAAAGCAGAAACCATCTCAGTAGGGTGTTAACAGCGAATTCAAGAGACCCTTGTTCACTAATGGAGCTTAATAGGTAAGATACTCTCTAAACACACTGGGCATTAAGTGCTTGCCAGCAGTTCAGATAATAAACTGGATGGTTGTGGCCAGCCATCTAGGCATTTGATGTGTGCTGGTTATTTCAAGTGTGAAATTACAAGTTTTTGATTGTGAAGTAAGAGGGCTTCGTGCTGTAATTTCAAATCTGTTGGGCACATGTGAATCTATGTACGAACACTTCACTTCTTTCAATACTTTAAAGTCGTCATGCACATGAGTAGAGTTCTTGAAGAAAATTTTTTTGTTTTTTAAGAAATAGTCTTAATGTTACTGTAAAAATTTCAAAACAAGATTCAGTACCTGGCAGTTTGACATAAAGGGACTTCGTCTGGTGCCCCATCATGACAGTCTGAAGTGCAATCGAGACCTCATTATGAAGTGGTCTAATCTATAAGGTGCCTCATTGCCCATAGACTGGGAACAGCATGATGTTTCTCTACTTAATGCTGTCATCTGCAGGCCCTGGGAATCCTGGAAGTAGATCAAATGCCCTATGTGTTAAGTGGCCATACATAATGGGTAGGGAGGACTGCTCCTGCCCACTCAGCAACCAGAAAAGTAACCCTGTCCCTTTATTGTCATAAAACTTATCACACAATATTGTAATTGCTTGTCTAATTGTTCTTCTCCTCTATTGGGCTAAAGACTCCAAGAGGGCAAATCCTACATCTCTCTTTTTTATTATGGCATACCTAGAGTCTAGTGCAGTGCCTGGCATACAGTAGGCACTAAACACAAGTTGAATGAATGAATAAAACTACTTTCATACATTACATTAAATACAGTCAGTAAATTAACAGTTTTAGAAGACATTATGAAAGCAGTGTTCTAGAATGGTATTCTTCACAACCATTTCTGATGGCCTTTTAAATTATACTAACATTCAGATGACAATTCTTAAGACCAGAAAATAAAGACTGGTAATAAGGATTAGGGGAAAGGATGGAGGAATGAGTAGGGGAAGGGTAACAGAAGGATTTACTTGAGAATGTCAGAAATGAATAAGAAAGGCATTCAACAATATTTTGTCAGATGTATTTCATTTGAAGAAAAAAGATTAGGAATTGATATATTGCAGAAGGGTGTTATTTGTTCATTTGTTTTATGTTTTGCAACACAAAACAAAGAGAAAATGCATGTTAATTTTACCCTGAAATTCACCTGAAAAAAATTCTTTGAATATAGCCTTTTCTTTGAAAATTATTTCCTTCTTTTAAATGCTATATCAATTTTTTATATTTTCCACAATACCCCACTTGATTTCATTCAAATTAAATGTAGCAGTGACTTAAATCATCCCTCAAGGGTGACTGGTATGGAATCTATTAGAATTGGTTTCCTGAGTTGGGAGGAGGCTAAGACAATGATGGTTGGAACCCTGGCCCATTTTCACATCGCTCCCAGGTGAAATGACAGCCAGAGACAATGCCAATGATGGGAATGAAGCAGAACTTGTCCAAATGGGAAATTTTAAAGAAAGTTAAAAATTCTTCTAGTTGGCTGGGCGCAGTGGCTCATGTCTGTAATTCTGACACTCTGGGAGGCCAAGCCAGGAGAATCTCTTGAGCTCGGGAGTTCGAGGTCAGCCTGAGCGAGAGGGAAACCCCATCTCTACTGAAAAAAAAAAAAAAAAAATCAGCCGGGCATGGTGGCACATGACTGTAGTCCAGCTACTCGAGAGGCCAAGGCAGGCGGATCCCTTGAGCCCAGAGGTTTGAGGTTGCTGTGAGCTAGGCTGACGCCAGGTCACTCTAGTCTGGGTGACAGAGTGTCTCAAAAAAAAAAAAAAATTCTTTTGGTAGTTTGTGTTTCTTATACATTCTTTTCTCTTAGAAGATCAAATTATTTGGAAAATTGGATTAACTTCTCAATATATGCAATATGCTTTATGTTACTTTTAAGGCTTTTAAGGCGTCTCCTCTACCTCTATTCCCACCTCTCCCCTAATATGGGGGTAGTTAACACCTCTATCTGGATGCCCCACAGGTATTGGAAGTTAAATGGCCCTCACACCAAACTAACCTAGCAGGTCTCCACAGACCTCCAAAGTACTCTGTATCTTCTATCTTGATGAAGGTACATTTTATTCAAGGTGCAGAGCTTAGAATCATGATTACTTCCGGGTCTTTCTCCTGCTTCCTTCCCTCACCTGCCCATATCCTGTCAGACATCAAGTCTGATTAATTCTCTTTTCCAAATGTGCTTTAAATCCATGTCCACCTTTCTACACCCACTAGTGCTCTGTTAAATTTAAATATTATAACTCCCTACATTGGTTCTTTTCCTCCAGCTGATCCCCATCTCCAAACAGACCTCCACATTATGCCTTAATTATCTTTCTAAAATAAATGGCTGATCGTGTCACTTCCCTGCTTAAAAACTTGTGTGGTTCTGTTGCTTTAGTCATAACTCCACAGAACAGCATTACCCAGGTCTTCACCACTTTCCCAGGTCACTTCCTCTCCGTCTTGCAATTTACCCATAGCAGGTGTCTGCCCAGACCACACCCGTCTGTAAGTAAAAACAGGTTCCATGACAGCAGGAACAAACAGTGCTTCTATGGCTTTATTTCCACTGAATCTGAAGGAATGGCAAGTCCTTCGAGCTCCCCACAGCTAGTTCTTAGAGATCTCAAAAGGAAATTATTTTGCTCCCCTGTTTAATTTAATAATCTTTTAAAAATCACAGTCAATACCAGCTACATAGTATTATCTCAAGAGAAATTTCACCTTAAAAAATGAGTAAAAAAAATGAATGTTTATGGGATTGGTTCTAAATTAGCAGCAGTTCTATAGTTTTGCTTAGAAAGATGTCCATCAATCTTTTCAGGTCTGATTCCCCCTTATAATGAATGTTTTATAACATGCTTCTTTAATATCCTGAAATGAAACTGCTAAACTTACCTGCATCCCCAATTAAAGACAAATATACCCATGCAATGCTCACATTGTAATATAAATGAAAAATAAAAGAAATTAATTTATAAGAAAATATTGTGTGTTTAAATATGTAATTTTTCAATAATGATTGCACCAGATAGATGTTTATATCTTCTTATAATGCATAATTGTGGATAGAAGAGGAAAGATTAGAAGCCATTCTAAAAGCTACTGGAAAATGAAAAAGATATGTACAGGTGAGTCCCAGAAAAACAAAAACGAAAAACAGTGTTAGTTTCAGTAATGACAGACCAGATTTATTTGTATATGAAAAGGCCAAAGAATCTCAATTTAAAGTAAGACTAACATAACCAAGACAAAGTACCAACTATCACAGGGAAGAAAAGAAGAAAGGATTCATTGTTGTGCTACCAATTATTTTTTAATGTATAGAACAGCAAATGCAAAATATTTTTAAATGCTACATAATTTAATCTGTAATTATTAATAATATACTATGTTAATAAAATTACACATCTTCATATGACAGTTATAACTGCATATAAGTATAGATGTGGTGTCTTGGTGACTGAGATACCACAGCTGATGCTGCCTTGGGTAATGTGATTTTCCAAAATTGTGAACAATTCTTGGCAAAGTTATAAACCAAATAAAGTACAATCTTCCTTTGATTTATATGATAGTTGCATTCCTCAAACATTCAGTATATATTAAAACCCTGCAAAAACTGGGGTTTTGTGTGGTAAAAGTTAAATTCTATGCTCCCATAATTATAAACTGAATTTGTACTTATGTGGATTTCTTGGAAGACACTGAGTGACCTAGAACTCAAGGAAATTTTTTGTTATTTGAGACTATCCTATGCAATGCAGTTTATCTAGCACCCTAGTCCCCACTCAAGAAATTTTCATTCTGTTCCCTCCCTAGTCACTAGGACAACCATAAGACAACCCCCACAAATACACAAAATCACCCCCCCAACTCCCCCAGGAGGCACTGCTTCCATCAGGACTACAGGCTTAGGACTCCTCTCTATCAAATTTGTACACCTGATCTAGGGGAATGAGATAGACTTTACTGGTGAAGGTTGGTATTACATGAATGTTACAATCATTTTTCTCCATATACGTAAATCTGAGACAAAGCTCTACTTTCAGTCAATGAAATAAGTCATTCATTCAACACGCTTTTTTTTGGAGACACAGTCTTGCTCTGTTTCACTAGAGTGCCATGGCTCACAGCAACCTCAAACTCCTGGACTCCAAGCAATCCTCCTGCATCAGCCTCCCGAGTAGCTGGGACTACAGGCATGCACCACCGTGCTCAGCTAATTTTTTTTTATTTTTAGTAGAGACGGGGTCTCGCTCTTGCTCAGGGCTCAGGCTGGTCTCAAACTCCTGAACTCAAGAGATCCCCCTGACTCGGCCTCCCAGAGTGCTAGAATGACAGGCGTGAGTCTCCGCGCCAAGCCATGCTTTATTTTTTGACTTAAAAGTTGAAGCTTGTTTCCAAAAAGATAAGAAACAACTCCCTGGATGGTGATGATGATAGCACCTAATATTTACTTAACCACTTATTTTGTGCCACTACTAAACTAAGTGCTTTAAATGCAAGTAAGCTACACAACAGCCCTCTGAGTTTGATTGTGGAGTCCTTGTGAAGGTCGGAGATGATCCACGAGAAGTTAACTGGTGCATGGTAAATGATTAAAAAACAAAAACTATTATTATTATTACATCCCAAACCACCCTTAAGCAATAGTTCAGAAAAAGCATGTCTTACTGCCATGCCAGTTGTTCAGTAGTTATTTATTTCTACCATAGACAATTCATTTCTTCAAATATGTACGGAAACAATCCCACCAGAGCAAGAGACTTTGTTCAGATCCGCACCTTGTGGCAGGTGGTAACACAGTGGTGTGCTTGCATTATTTATAACCGGTTGTTATTAGGACTGGGCCAGTGCAGTAAATATGGCTTGTGTTTGGACCTTGAGTTGTAACATTCATTTCTGTAAAGTTGTTTGATTCTAGACAGTCACATTATTTGCCTGTTCAGTAAGGCAAGAAATTTTCCAAGGGAGATTTATTTATTTTTTGTAGCATTTACACGTGTGCCTGTGAATTTGGGAAGAAAAAAAAATGAAAGCACAAGATACGTGATTTTTAAAAAATGAATAATTACAATTATCCTGGATTTTTTTTCACCTTGTTACTTCTGTGCCCATTAGCACTAAAGACAGTTTTTACTCAAATGGCTTTTATTTTTCTCTCAATAGGATAGTAAAAGTGTGTAACTTCCTAATAATACAGTTTGTTCTTATTATAGCATACTTTTCAGATCTTTTAAAAGAAATAGCAGTTAATTTAAACAAAACATATCAGTTGATATTATGTTTCTCAATGATCAATAT
>NW_012150063.1:6308526-6337853 GCF_000956105.1 Propithecus coquereli | reverse complement strand
CTATATTCACTGTCTATAAAATAGGTGTAAGAGGAGTTCCTACCTTGTCACCGCACTATTAAATGAGCTAATACACACAAGCACTTAGAGCAGCACGTAGTATGCACTCAATAGTGTTAGCTTTTAGTTTTGTTACCATTATCGCTGCTAGCACTTCCTAAAATAGTGCTGACACATAGTAGTCACAACGTAAGTGTTTACAGGGTGCATGTTAAATGAAACTAAGTTTTGCCTGCATGTGATCCTGGAGGAAGTTACTTCAACAGAAAAATAAGAACATAAAACCAACAATACTGAAAGCTATCTGATGAGGCTGTCATGAGGAACAAATGAAATAATATATGCCAGGATTCCTTTACAAATTATAAAGTGTGAAATAAATGTTAATTATCATGTTTATTCTTGAAGTTTATTGTCACAAATACACTGTTCTGCAGATGCGATTATCCTCATTTTATAGATTATGGAACAAGCTTAAAGAGGATTATGTAACTCACTCAAGGTCACTTAGACGGCAGGGAGGAAAATTCAGACCAAAAATAGGTCTTTCTGTTTTTGTTCCTTTAATTCCAGTACCTTCTTTACTACCTCTGTTCCATGCAGAGCCATGATCTCTCTACAACGTTATTTCTGTGTATTGTCATGCTTATTTTTTTCATTACTGGCACTGGAAAATGTTGATGAAAATATAGTTTACATTTTAAGGCTATTTTTTCATTGCTAAGGAATTAAAAAAAAGCATGTGGCAGCAATCCAATGACACTAATTAACAAGTTTAATCAATCTTAAGTCTTCTTAGCAGGGCTCCATCTTTCATTTCAGTTTTAGGCTACGTATCTTAAAAGTAAACATCTTAAAATTCCACCTGAGTTTATCCTTTGGCATCTGATTTTTAAAAGTTTGAAAGTGGGTTGTCAAAAAAGAGAACTGAATTATTGAGGTTCTGGGTGATTTCACAGGAATTTTTCACAAAACCACAGAATCATAAGGTCTTAGGAGAGAGCCCAGCCCACTGCCAGTATGCTGGTTCCCACAGACAAGCTTTCCCATTGCAAACAGCCGGACAGATGGCATCACCTGAGATCCACTGTCCTAGCTCTCTGACCTGTGCTGGACTCCAAGGTACCACTTCTGGTCTCCTTGGTTTGCCTCCTAGTTTCTGCCTTCGTTTATTTCCTGGACATCAAACATCATCTACAGTTCAAAATCTGCTTCTGCCTGTGTTATCCAGCCAACCTGCAATTTCCTGTCACTGAGTGACACTTCCCTTCTCAGACACTGTACTGTAACTATCCCAACACCTAACTCTGACTTTTGCTTCACCTCTGCATGCATGGTACCCAGATGCCCCTTTTCCCCTTACTGAATGACCTGTTTCTGCTCCTGCTCTGCTCCTTTCTGATAAATAGTGCTAAACTATTTCTTCCAATAGAAACACAATGTACCAAGCCATGCAGTCTTTCCTTGCTTCATTAAAAACCAAAAACTCACTCTAAAGTGAGACAAATGTCTGTGTGTTATCAGTGTGTGCCACTCTGTCATAATTATTGGCCATCTCATCTAGATGCCTCCAGACTGTCAATGACATCTGAATATGCAGGTCCAAAATGGAATCTGATACTCAAGCTGTGGTCAACCCAGTACAAAGTGTAGTGAGACAATAACATCCAGGATCTGTATACACTGCTTCTGTTAAAATGTAGTCTAAGATTACACTAGCTTTTGTTCACAGCCCCATTACACCAGTGACTCACATGAAGCTTGAAGACAACAAAACCCCCCATATCTTGTTCACAAGAACTGGGGCCATGCCAGGCCTTCCACATCCTTACTGGGTACTTGATATTTTTTGAAAAGTTAAATCCAGGCTTTCATACTTATCCCTGTTAAATCTTAAATCTCTGGTTTAGATGAAGTGTTTCAGCCTATCAAGAACACTTTGAATTTTTAATCTATCATGCATATTTACATATTCCTCCCAACTTTTTGTTATCTGTAGATCTAATTAAGTATTTAATCTATTACTTCTTTTAATCATTGATAAAAACATGGAAGTCACTAGACCTAAGGACAAATCCCTAACACTTTTTCTAAGGACTACTCATGGTTTGATGCTAAACCAACTCTCAAATTCTTTGTGGATGTCCAACTATAGGAAATTAATTTTAACATCCAGGCCATGGGTACCCTTATTAGTCACAACAATATCATGAAAGATTTTCTCATCTGTTTTGCTAAAATTAGTAAACTATGTTTAAGTTATTTCTTTAATAATCCTGCCAAAAATAAAAATAAATTCATTTGACATTGGCTTTTAAAGGAACCTATTTTAGTTCCTCCTGAACCCCAAATTCTGTCAGTCATCTGTTTAATACTCTATATTTAAATTTTATTGGGAAGAACTGGGATTTGCTAGTTTTACTGGGAAGAACTGGAATTCTCTTCTTCTTATTAAAATTGAGGAATATTTTGCATTATTGTTTTTCTTACCACTTTCACATTGTCATCATCTAAACTGGGTTGTAACTGGTGTGTCTGCAATCTCAATGCTAAGGGATATAACAACCGCATGATGATCATCAGCTGAGCACATAAAGCATTACGTGGGGAACTGAAGTATTGGTACATAATCTCTTCATTGTTAACGTGCAAGAACTTCAACAAATGCACACTAAGAAAAACAATAGATTCAGCAATGCTAACGTTAGGAGTTTTGTCTTCTTTCTCATTCATCAGTTGTCTGGGGATATTTCACTGTGCTCCAGTCAAATCTCAGCTGTTTAAGTAATGTTTATTGGGTCGTGCATTAGCCAGCTCCCAGCCCCCGTCCACCTATCTATGGCTATTGGCCATTTCAATACTTGTTAGCACCAATATCACAGAGTATGAAGAAAACAAAGTCCTGGCAAGTCAGTTTGGATTTTCTTCAGTATATCTTATAAATGTCTTTCCAGTTAAATTGTTGAACCACTGGCCAGAGGCAATTTAGGGAATCATCTGTGAGTTAAACCTGGCAGCCAATTTTGAGAGCTGAACATCCTGAGAAGGAACTACATATTACCACTGCTGGTAGAGAAAAGAAATGAGACAAAAATCAGCTTAGAAACATTGAAGAAATAATTCAGAATGTATCTTTCAGTTTGATATCTTTGGGATGATGCTATAAGAATAAAGATCTATGAAATAAAGAAGATGTAGAGAAGTTGAGATAACCATATAACCTGATGTGTTTCTGTGAGTCTTAGAATACATGGCATCGGGAGATTGGGCGTTATAATAAGCTGCACATTTATAAATTCTGGATAATATAGGCAATGTATTTAACTGGATGCCACTTAAAATTCAGGAAAAAGTTCTCTTTTCTCTACGCTTGTCACTTAGTCACTTTATGGGCAGAAGTGATAACCTTTCAGAATTTCTTCTAGAATCATAACCTAAATTAGTGAGTTCTGAGGGCTCAGACATTTTTATGGAAGCTAAACAGGGGAAAGGACACAGATCCCTAAGGAATCAATCTATATTTCCAACCTTTCTTACAGCACCCAACCTCCTCCCCGCTCACCCCAGCTTCTTGCGTGGCAAAGGCTCTCAAATGCCTCTTTTCTCTTCCTCTCCATCTTGCCTCAAGCTTGTGTGTTGGCCTCACTTGCCGAGTGTTGTTTTTTAGATGATTTTGCTTTTTCCTGTGTAAGTCACAGTCTAACCTTTCCTTGCATCTAACACAATATCCTGGTGAAAATTTTATTTCTTAGATATCTTATTCTTATCAAACTGACTTGAGTTTCTTGCTAAAAGTATGTTTAACTCAAATAATGAATTATAAAATACATTAAATTTACAAACTACAACAATTCAATAAATATAGTAGAATGAAAGCAAAGAAAGCCTCTACCGTATTCTTGGAACAGCACCTTACAAGGATAATACAGACTCTAGTGTTTTACAATTTACAAAGCACTTTCACACCTGTATTCTTATTTAATTATGGTAACAGTATTACTAATGCTATATTACTATTATCGCCTCCATCTTACAAAGAAAGAAACTGAAGGTCAGCAAAGCTCAGTAACTGAGGATATTGAGAAACGAAACCCCAAAGCTCATGATTCCAAGTTCAATGCATTTTATTTAGCATCACTTAGTACATGAGTTATCATGTGAAGCCACATCCTAGACATCCATAGCTGTAGAGACCACCCACATTTCATTTTCTGACTTGGGAGACCTAAGAGACGTTCCCCACCATTTTCAGAAAGGTTTGTTTTGTGGGGGCAATAACTCGCAGTGATCTCTTTTTTCAAAATTATGCTCAAGGTTCAGGGATTTCTAAGAATGACACTGGTAGTCCTTTGCCCAAACTCTGGAATGATCCCATTCACAACCATTTTTGTCTTCACACAAAAGCCTGGATGTCAGGTATAGGCTCACATTTTCCTTCCAGGCTAGGTATTGGCTTTTGATAAAATGAAGAAAATTTCTCAAGTGAAATTCCTTCATCTTTGCTTTTCATATAAACATCACAACTTCAGAAACAGGGTAAGCAAAATAAGGGAAAATAGAGGTTGACAGGCAGAGGCACAGGGCAATCCTATGGACTGTCATGGATCTGACTGGGAAAGTCGCACAGTGTCCGATGATTGTGAATGAACACGGGCTTTGGTGTTGGCAAAACTTCACTACGATATTATCAAGCCTCGATTTCCTCATTCCTAAAACACAGAAGATAATAAGATCTTCTACCTCTTAGGGTTTTTCGAAGGACTGAATGAGATAGTGAAAGTAAACCATCATGCACAGTTAACTTGCACATAGTAAATGCTCAATAAATCCTAGCTCTTGCTATTATCATGAGATTTTATCTGATTCTTGAGATAGAACAAACAGAGGTAAATTTATTTAAAGAAAGAACATGAAAGACTTAAAGGTTAAACTGCATTTTTTCGGGATGAGACATGCAAAATTGTCTCTGAGCAGACGGAGACGATCCTGTTCTCTGGAAAGGCTTTCTCTGGCAGGCAGATGCTGAGCCTGTGACATCACTGATTCCTCGTTGCTGTGGCAGCAGCCCTGCAGCCAGACAACACAGTTTACAACAGAACCAGGTCTCAAGTTGGTCTCTTGGGCCAGGCACTGAGAACCAAAAGCAGGGCTATATTCGTACATGAAATCAGGATGTAATGTCCTACCCATGTCTTATTTTATAAGCATTGTTTATTCTCCTCAGAGAAAACGAAATGCTTTTCCAAGGCACAGCTGCAAAGGCCAAGCAATTTAAAAAGAAGAAAATTATGATAAGCCCCTCTTAATGCAGGAAGGATCAGACAGCTTGCTACCAGAAATCAAGAAATATTTATAATAATCACATTCAACTCCAGACTTTCATCTATTAATCTAAACAGAAAACTTTAATCCTACAGACTGTAAACTGATGCCATGACTATATATGGTCACAGAACTCCTAAGAGGAAGGAAAAGAAAAAAAAAACGGGGGAAAAAAAGCCTCAGATGCTGTATCTCTTATAATTTGTGTATACGTTCTACCACAGGGATCTGTTAACCTTGGCAAAATTTACAAGTAAGTATCATTAATCAGCTTTACTCAAGCACACGTAACACTTTCCATTTTAAGAAGCCACAAACTCCCTCCCTTTGGGAAATCGCACCGTTTGTCATGCTGAAGATTTTTCTTCATAAAGAATATTGTGAAGACAAACATCAAAGACAGCTGGATTCCATATTCCTTGGGCTTGACCACCCCAGAGAGGGCAAGAGATATTCATTTTTCTTGTTCTTGACTTCCAGAGTGCTCTGTCTCCTTTCATTTTTCCTCCTCTCTCTACCACGTTAGGCTTTTAGGTGAGAAAGACTGTTTCTTGAAAGTGTGCAACTACACTTGGAAATTGCAACATTTTCCTGCATTCCTTCTGGGTTGAGGACACTTTCAGAATAAGTTTGGGTTCTAGGGAATCTTGCTGAAGATACTTCCTCCCCAGTAGTTAATAAGTCAAGATGATATGTTGTTGTTTCATTCATTTCCCCAGTGTAACAATGGAAAGTCATTATCTCTGGCTTTAATCTTAACATAGGAAAGGACAGCAAATTGCCTCACCTACTAGTGAATGGAAGGAAAATCCCTGGTGGTTTATCAAGAGAGATGCTGTGGGAATACAAAGGAAAAAAAGGAATTCTTACAAAATACCAACATTACTCTTTCAGTCTCCATTGAAATTTATCCAACTAAATTGGGGGGGGGATAAAATTATGTCTGCCACTATATATATTTTTTTTTTGTCAACCAGCTATAAATTGAAGAAGGAAGTCCAGAAATGCTAAAATACTTACTGTCATCAACATTATCAGTTTTTGCCTTGAAGGATGTTCTCTTTAAAAAGCTGTTATTATTGTATTTGGTTGTTGGAATTTTAAGAGTGAGCTTATAAAAGGGAAATGTCAACTGCAAAATTAAATTTCTCTCGGCATGGCATATGTGATTCTATCCCTTTAGTAATCTACAAGGCTGTCTTGAATGATTTACACCTACTTTCCACCCACAGGTCCGCTACCTGGGTCAATCTCAGCAAAAGCATGACTCTTCAAAAATAGATAATCACAGTTGCCATTAAATCTCCCATGTTTAAAATTTATAGCCTATAATTCAATGTCAGTATGAATGATATCCTAAATAAAAAGTTATAGTCACTCTCCTTGCCCCTTCTTCTAAAATGACCCCAAGACTAATTTACAGTTGGGAAGGGGGGACTAAGATCTCTTGAGTATCTGTTTTAAGTGAGGCATTTTGCAAGTTGTTGTACTCACATTACCTTATTTAGCCTGTTCAACAATCCAGTGGAATAGGTATTAATTTCTTGAATTTACAGATGAGGAAATGAAAGCTCAGAAAACTTGAGTAACTTAACCAAAATTGCACAGTAAGATCTGGATCTCAGAATTCCCATTTTTCCTGCCCACAAACAAACGATTAGTAGAGAAACAAGACATTAGAGTAAGGATCAGTGGCTGGTGGCCGGGGAATATAGGATTTCATTGTTATTTCTGCACATTCCTTCCCCCTCCCCTTTGCTATCTATGCTCCATATGACCTGACAGTGCCCCTAAAACAGTAGGTTTAGGTATCCTTTTTTACATATCTTCAAATGAGTATGCATAAAATGGACTAGAGGGCAACTTAACAGAGCAAATAAATTCATGGATTCTTCCCAAAATGTCTGAGAGAGAGGTATTGGTCTGTTTACAGATATACTCCTTGCCTGACCCAATGGACACAGGACACAATGAAAAATCTGGTTTCCCACCCTGGGGGCATCCACAAATTCATTGAAGATTAAAAATAAACATTCAGAAAAAATGTTAAGTTATAGAAAGGGTGTTTCAAAGCCAAAAGTCATGCAGACAATGAGAAGAAGGAAGTCATTTTGGGCTTAGGTGAATAGAAAAACTTTAAAGAAAGGATGCAATGAATGAATAGAATTTAGATATGGAAAAGGTATATGGCTATTCTGGGGTACATGTGTGTGCACACAAGAATTCTGAATTAGAGACTAAATTTTTCACAAGGGAAATTTAGGAAAAATTTCACTAAATTTTTCACAGCAAGGAAGATTAATCTGCCTCTGAATAGGCTTATAGAGGTGAGAACTAGGTAAATAAACCATTTATAAAGTTATTTCCCAAATCCAGCTTTGCTGGTGATAACGTGAACCAAGGTGGTGGCAGAGAGAATAAGAACAATCTTCCCCAGACTGGCCTCATTCACGCACGAGATTCTCATAGAGACTGATAATTCCATATGGTGATAATAGTCTATTTCAATTGCTTTGTGAATGACCAAAGATGACATATGTTTAAGGAGTTATTTTTATTTTTTAAGGTTGAGGCACTGAAAATACATACTAGCCATTTTAAAAAGAACCCATCATTATCCTTTAAAAAGGAGCCCCTTATATTTTCATCTTTCTTATTTACCAAACCTAGCTTCATCAGTATAAGCGAGGAACATAATTCCAGAGCAATAAATCTTCCATGGAGAGTGCTTTACCTCTGGCTGCTTGATAATGAATTTAATCAGTCGGGAGAACAGCCCTGTCATTATGGATTAATCACCAAAGACTCTGTTTTGGTAAGTTAATTGATGCTGTGTTTGCAGCTGATGGTGGTCACAAGACTCACTTGATATTTTAAAGAAATTTAGAGATCAAGATCGAAGGAATGCTCAATCAGTTAATTAACAACCACAAAACACAGTAAACAAACAAAAAAACAGAAAGCCTAAGGGAGTTATCCAATAGCATATACTCAAATATCAGTATCTTTGGCTTCGATAAATTCAAGACAGAACTGACTCAAAATACTGGTAATATTTCTCCTCCTGTTGGTTCATTTGGTTTCTTTTTCAGTCTAGCTAGGAAATTTTAAGACAGTGGAGTTGGGAGCAGGGTGAATTTTTCTAACAAACTTACTCACAATATATCCATTTAGCAAAATGCAGCTCATTTTTAAAAGGAGTGTCTTCACTGGATAGTTTCATTAGAAGAATTTTATATGTTTTATTTTTAACATGGCATCAAAAAGTATAACATCCTCATTAAACATCTATGTATTACATATGACTCCAGGGTCATTGCCATCAATAGAATTAAATAAAATTGGCTAAGAGTGTTCTAGTCAATTATTCTCTTTAAATGTATTATAGATTTTAGATAATTTAAGATCTACTCCCCAAGAAACTGAAGCAACTAAAAGATTCAGCAACTCTATCAAGTCATACATTTAGGTTTGTAGGTTGACTTTTTCAGTAGGATATTTAGAACTGTGAATAAAGAGACAGACTTTCAAACCCGAAAGTTGCTCCGAGAGCACACATTTTCCAACGTTATTGTCATTCTACTTTTAAGTTTCACTGATTGCTGCACAAGTTTGTGATTAAACTGTTAACCTAACCTGCCAGTATTTCTGGCATACGACAATGTACAATGTAAACATTTCAATGATTTCTGTCTTATGTAAAATGACCTAAAAGCCAATTTTGCTTTTCAATATTTTGGTAAATAATCATGGTCATCTGAAGTTAGAGGTAGACAGTAGCTATGGTCTCTTCTTCCACAATTTCATTATCAACTGGTCTGTCTATGAAAGCAAGTCTCAGACGAAATTCTGCTAAACCTTAAACATTTATTTGTAAGCACGCACAAAGTAGTAAACCTGGGTAAGTCCCACGGTCTGTTATCAGACACTCTGACATGTACTCCATAAGAAATGTTCATGCTAGGCCAGGTGCGGTGGCTCACCCTTTAATCCTAGCACTTTGGGAGGCTGACAAGGGAGGATTGCTTGAGGCCAGCAGTTTGAGACCAGCCTGAGCATGAGTGAGACCTGAGTCTCTACCAAAAATATATATATACATAAATACATAAATTAGCAGGACGTGGTAGTGTACACTTGTAGTCCCAGCTGCTTAGGAGACTGAAGCAGGAGGATCACTGGAGCCTAGGAGTTTGAAGTTGCAGTGAGTTATGATGACACCACTGCACTGCAGCCTAGGTGATACAATAATACCTTGTCTCAAAAAAAAAGAAAGAAAGAAATGTTTATGCTGAGGCAGATGAAAACATCTGACAGCAGGACCCGAACAACCATATAGTCAATTTAGGCAGCAGAGGCCCCCCAAAAATGTGAGACAAGGACTAACAACATTTTGACCATGAGTGCTAACTGCTTCAAAAGTGTTGGGCAGCTGGGCTAACAGGTTCCATATGTCTTTAATGCAAGGTCAGTGGGGCACATACGATCTCTCCAGCCAATCAAATAATGTGAATACTTCTCATTTCCAAAATGGAAGGTTCATACATCTCTTATAATTACTATGCCGTCTGTTATGGTGTGATAGGTAGAATTCTAAGAGGACCCCCAGTGACCCATGACCATATACACTTCCCTTCTCTTGAGTGTGAACAGTACCTGTAACTTGCTTCTAACCAAGAGAATATGGCGAAAGTGATGAGATGAAACTCCTAAGACTGGTATAATGTATTAATATATGGCAAAGGTGAAGAGAGTATGTTGATGTAATTATGGTTCCCAATCATTTGACTTTGAGTTAATCAATAGACAATTTCTTTTGGGTGGGCCTGACCTAATCGGGTAAACCTTTTAAAGAGAGTCCAGCCCTTTACTAAAGGAGAAAATTGAAAGAGTTTCTCCTGACAGGGGTGGGGAACCTGCGGCCTTGGGATCACATGTGGCCTTCTGGATCCAACTGCAGCCTTGGCCTTTTGACTGCATCCAAATTTTGCAAAACAAATCCTTTTATTAAAAGGGGTGCAGCAGAGAAAGATGAAGCTTTTCTTGCCTCCTCTGGTGCTTAAAAAAAGAACAACCTTGAAATCAGAAGGCCGCAGGTTCCCCACCCCAGCAAGCCACCATGAAGTCTATGGATGCAAGAAAATGAATTCTACCAACAATTACATGCTTTTTCACAAGGACCCAAACACCAGATAAGACCTCAGCCTTGACCAACACCTTGATTGCCAGCGGTGAGATACCAAGCAGAGGGCCCACTTAAACTGCGTGTGACCTTCTAACTCACGGAAACTGAGATAACAAACGTGTTGTTTTAATCCAACATGTTTCTGGTAATTTGTTATGCAGCAATAGGAAACTAATACACGTGGATCATGATAAAGATACTGGAAATGCTTTAAGTACCAATGCTGGAATGTGTGCTTCAGGTGCTAGCTAACAGTCCTAGGGCAGAATTCAAAGTGAATCTACACACACACACCCCACATTGTTTTTTTTCTCAGTTATTTTAAGGTAAATTTCCACATAGACAACAGTATGCTCTATTCCACATATCTGGTCTAGATACTCCATCACAGAGTATGCCAGCTGGAAACTTCTGCAGATACTGTTTAGTCTTCTCCCTGCCTCTCCAATCAGCTTTATTCTACCACCCTCTTCCTATTGTGGATGACAAAACAGAGCCCTACAAAGATTCCATGGCTTCCTCAAGGCCATTCAGTTGAAGATTAAAACTCACACCTTATGTCTTATAATCACCAATTCAAAAATTTTTTACTCTGCCCTGTTGTAACTCTTCTTATTGCCTTATGATTTCTATCCTAAACTCCAAGTTAACCTCTCAGGTTTTATAGAAAATTATCCTGTGCTCTTTGGAATCCATTCATTCATTCATCAAATATTTATTATCATCTACTATGTGCAAGATATATTTCTAGGAGCTGGTGATAAAGTAGTTAACAGAACTAACAAAAGTCCACGTCCTCACAGACCTTAAATTTTGATGGAAGGAAAATAGATGATAAGCAAAATCAGAAAAATACGTAGTATATTTGATGTTGCAAAGAGCTAAGGGGAAAAGTAGTGCAAGGAGGGACAAGGGAGCTGTACTTTTCTACAGACTCTCAGAAAGACTCTCAGAGAAAGCGCCATCGCCATCTGATTAACAGCCTAAAGGCAAGAAGGAAGTGAGTTTGGTGGATATTTGGGAGAAAAATGGTCCAGGCAGAAGGAAGAACAAATGCAAAGCTTATGTGGGGGTAGAGATTTTGGAGTAGAAGACTCAGGAAAAGTGAAGGAGGCCCAGGGGGTTGGAGTAGGGTTTGTGACGGACAGAATGGGTCTGAGAAGTAGCAGAAGGACAGGCTTTGTGGAGCTTTTCCTCTCAATGAGGTGGGAAGGCAGCGGAGGGTTTTGAGCAGAGGAGTATCTGGGAAAATCAGCATTCTTTCTTGGGAGTTTTAAATCGGAACCAAGTCAGTGTTCATGTAACTGACAGTAGCTTCTAACCATCCTGTGGAAGAGGAAGCCGAGTCCTGTCTGCAGAGAAAAAGGAATAAGTCAGACACATGAAGAAAAGCACAAATCAGAGGCTGGAGAGAATTCTGCTGCTGTCCCACCAATGCTCCTGTTCTCGTTAAATTCTCCTGGCCCCGCTAACTCACTGCCCTTTTTTAAATGGCCTTGCCCCTCATTTCACTGAAGCGAAGCTCAAATATCACTTCCCAAGCTCAAATGCCCATAAGGCTTAATAATTTGAATTTCTAAGCTTCCAGGTGATGCTGATGCTGTCAATCCATGGACCATGGTTTGATAACTATTGTTCTATATCTAGCTAGTTTCTGTTACAATTAGGAAGTTTCACCTGATAGATATGACTTGATTTTTTTTAAATCTGTTAAAGTCCTCTGGTTAAACATAATGTAAAATATATACCCACAGTAAAAAAAATTAACAGCTCATCCAAATATTTTGCCAATTTGGAGCCATTAGGAACAGCTCTAGTAGGTCTAATACCGTTTGAGATGTGAAAATTAATAAAATATTTCAAATCTGGTTTATGTAACTTGATACCACACACCAGTACTTTTTGTGATACTCTCATGGCATCATGCTGTCTGGAATTAACGTCACGCAAAATTTCTATTTGATACTTTTAGCTTGGTTGGTGCTTTGCAGTTTACAAAGGACTGTTTGTTGTTCCATTTCAACAGCAATGCCAAGCGGTGAGCTGGATGAGTATCCTTGTACCCATTTTCCATATAACAAAGCTGAGGCTTGAAGAGGTCAAGGGTTTGCCCCCTGGAGACCAGCTGGAGTTAGACTCAAATACATGCCATAGATGCAAGGCCCTTGCCTTCACAATCTATTTACAAAACAGCCTTGAAAAAGAATGTGTGAATCATAAGAATTGCTATGAAATGCCATGAGCGTAGGCATTAATGTGCAATGGATATACGGCTTATTCAATTTCATCATGACACTCCATGTAGTCTCCGTAAGGAACTTTCACAAAGAAAAACAAAAACTTATCTGTGTCATCCCACATTTGTTTTAACCAAGGGCTATGGGATAGATGCTTGGATGATTTTTGATTTGTTGGTCCAGGATTAACTGAAATCATCACTAATTATTTGGCACAAGTGGGTCCTGCCAGCTGCACTTGAAGCACCCTTCATCATCCTAAAGGAAAATAAAGTAACTTATGGCAACTGATGTGCGCCTTAATTATTTTATTGCTGCACTTACTGGGATTTCAGTGATTAAACTTAATAGAATTTCCTGAGTAATGAGGGTCCACACTGCCTCTGAGGGGCCTTTTCAAAACTTTGGGAAAGCACAAATTACTTACAAATCTGGCTACAGCTAGATCTGGCCTCTCTACTAAAATGAGGGTTACCAGGTGTCCTACTTCTTTAGGGAATGTGCTACTTTTCAACAAATCTCCCTGCATATGGGTCCCAAAGTAGGGCAGTAAAAATGTCTGTTTTTCTGTGACAAGCCAGTTTCTTCTCTCTCGGTTTGACACATTTGAGATCCCACAGCTTTCAGTGTCTGAGTTTGAAGTTTTTTTCAAAATGAAGAAATCCAAAATCTGTCAGTCCCACGAACCTCTTTATTTCTTACAGCAGAATGTGATCACAGAGAGAAAAACGTCCACCAAGTAAGGTGATGTAGGTTGTATATCCACATCAACAACCTTGGCTGGTTATGCTTGATGTCAGGATCAGGGGTTGGCTGTGCTCTGCAATAACACCAGTCCTGCATGGAATGGTTTACTGCAGGATGAATGCTCAAATGCCACCTCTTCCAGGAAGCCCTTCCCAAACCACCACATCCTCCACCTGCCCACCAATACACCTGGCTGAAATTAACCTTTCCATTTCTCTGTCCATCCTTGGATATCTATCACTCCTTGTCCACATCTCTTAAAGTAATTATAACAGGCTGCCTAGTATCTTAGAGACTCCAGCAAGAAAACTTCATTATTCCTCCCTCTTCTTATATCTCTCCATGAGTTTGTGTACCTTCAACTCATATTTCTAGAATAGATCTCTCTCTCTTCAGTTTGGCAAAAATTCTGTTCATCTTGAAAAATTCAGGCCAAATGTCCTTTACTTGGCCCCATTCTTCCTGCCTCCATACAGTTTGTCTAACTTTCCTTCATGCTCTCGGATACCTACATATTTCTCTATTGTAGCACTTATATTGTAATTAGTGTAATTATTACTTTACATATCTATCTTTTTCACTATACTGAATTCATCAAAAAAGGCTAACGGGGCAGTATGTTTATTCCCAAACCTATTTATGCCACTTTTGTTACTGTAATTACATAATTTGATTACCTATTATATGAACCAAGGAAATATGAGTGTTTCATTCTTGTAAAAACTAAGCAGACTGCTTTGTAAACACTAGTAAACACTCTGTAAACACTAGTAGTATTTTTTAACTGCCTACTTTGACGTGAGAAAGACAGTTACAAAAGATTGGGAGGTGGTGGCTCACGCCTGTAATCCCAGCACTTTGGGAGGCCAAGGCCGGAGGATCGCTTAAGGCCAGGAGTTTGAGGCCACCCTGAGCAACATAGGGAGAACTTCTCTCTATAAAAAAAAAAAAGATTGGAGAAAAGTCTGAATGAACACTGCAATTAGATTGCCCTGCAACAATCTAAAAGAAAAAAAGCAAAACTGAAAGTGAAAGTCATATTCTATGGGTGTGGTTTAAACAAATAACAAAATACAAATTTACAAGTGGTGGATTTTTACTTAAAGAAAAACTTTAACTGTTCTATTAAAATATTAGTGAGTGAAAGTATCTGTTTTAGTTAAAATAAAGTGTCTATTTATTTTAAAATTACTTAAAATTTCTGCTTTAATTGAGATTTTGATTCACTGACTACTAGGCATATAATAACAGGGATTCTACTGTATTTTACCTTTTTCTTGATTGATTTATTCATTACTTCATTTGAATAAACATTTGATGAATACTATATTTTCTTTTATATTATTTAATGCACGACCTATGTGTTTATGGCACTTATTGTTGGCATATGAATGCAGGACATAGTGCTTGGCAATATAGGTACCCAATGATTGAATAATTAATGAATGTGGACCTATTATCCCTTACTTTGATTCTGTTTTTAAAAACTGTGTCCTCTTCTGACACATCCTCTTACTTGAAAAAATGACAAATTAAAGATCACATACATATTGTAGGTAATAAATAAGTCACAGAATAGAGATTCATACATTTTATATATTCTTTTTGAATTTTGGAGTGGGTTTTCTTTGTACATATCACTCGGCACTAAATATATCTTATATACCTAGACAAATTTGATGTTTTTTGTCCTCAGCTAAACAATAAAATAACAAAGACTATGTTTTAGAATTGCTGTTATTCTTCACCATGTTTAAAGAAACACTTGCCACTAGTAACCAGCCCAAAGAAATTTAGTGATCGTCATTCTGTTTCATATGCTGGTACAGTAGAGAACATTGTTCAAGTTTAGTAATAAAAACAATAATAATAACGATGACCATATTTGACCACTTGGCAAGGTCTATATTAAATACATCAATTCTCTCCTCCAGACCCAAAAGTACGACAGTACTCCTCATAGAAGTAGATACTGATATTATCCCCATTTTACAGATAAGAAAATGAAATCTTAGAGTGATAAAAACAATCTGTCCAAGGTTATACCAACCAAGCACATAAATAAGTAGTTGTTACTTAATAAATGTATTTGCTGGATTTTGTCAGTCTGTTTGGCAAGACTATTCAACAAGGGGTACAGATCTACAGAAATCACAGACTCTGCTATATGAGATGCATACATGAGACAGGAAAATGGTCATAATGAATTGCATCTATGAAAATTATTCTTAATAAAAATTTTAAAGACACGAACAATGTATTCCTGTATCAAAGAGCCAACTCTAGATAATTTACAAACCTGTTGATAGGGCTTCTGCAACCCTATAATTCACCAATTCATTATATACCATATCATTTGTTATTTTATGTAGTATTGGTAAATATTAAGCATTGTCAACCTGTTTGGTTTTTATTGCATTAAACAGAAAGTTTCTTAATTCATTCTGTACATTATTGAGCACAGTCCTCTGTAGATTGTTGAAATTTGATGAACATACAATTAGACAGTCTGAAGTAGAAAAGAGTCCTGAATCACTAGTATAGAAGACAACAATCTCTAATAATTTTTGAAAGAAAGTACACTATACATCAACATCATTATCATTCAAACAGAATATAGGAGACAGAACTCAATTCTTCCATAAATAAAATATACTCACTTGGCCATCATTTTACCACCTAAATGGTTTCTACTATGCTTATTTATCCATGGTATTATGGTTGTATTTTGTGACGATCTTTTATGGAATATTTTATATTTTAAAATCCTATAGCAGAGAGGTTTTGATATAAAGTAAAATCAGAAATTCAAGGACTGGTTAAAAGCCTTTTGAAACCAAAAAGTATTTAAGTACCTAATTTCTTATTGATTTCACATTTATGCACTTTTCAAAAGAAGTATGAGATTCGACATTTTTCCTAGCATTATATCTCCTTTTGCAATTATTGTCTTTTTTGTGGTCAGATTGGGCAAGGCCTTATTTCTGTAGATTAACTCCTGTTATTTATAATAACACCTGTAATTTCACAAAGGTTGCATGATCAAGGTCAAATCTCTTTCCCAATGCCTGCCTCCAGTTCTCTTTATGTTTATCTAGTTCTTCTGAATCTAAATGTTACAGTTCCAGCAAAATATATTTTATGATCCCAAATAATCATAAATGGTATATTCAATTCCTATAGAATTCAAAAGGTCATTGCAAATAGTATGGTCTTTAATTACCATCACCTTCTTAAGGATGAGTATATTCTTCACTATTTCTGCAAAGAGAAGAGGCAATAGGAATAATTCTGGTCTCAAAGGTTAGGTTTTATAACCAACAATTTTTGAGACATACCACCATAACTCTAGGATTTTCTTCTTCTCCTCCAGTGATCAGCTACCCTTAAAGAAAGTTGTCTTGAATACTAGATCTAAAACATTCATTTAGTTTTTACTACCTTCCTCTTTTAACCTCTCTCAAATAAATATTCTTCAAAATATCTGTTATTTTTGGATAATTTCTGTCCATTACTAAGGAAAGATAGAAGTAATAAATGTGGTGAGGAGATTTATATTAGAGACAAAATCAGGGATAGTGATAATAACATCAATACAACATGAAAGTTAGCATATTAATGAGAAATAAAATTTGCCATGGGGAAGTAAATAAAATAGAAAGTTTAACTTTTCCTGGCTGAAGCCAAGGAAGCTTCTGAAGATTTATCACACCACCTTTTAACCATACTTCTCGAGAGCAATTTGTCGATATACACCAAAGTGTTTTAAAAATTTATGATCTTTGATCCAGGAAGTCCTCTTACAGAATCTATTTAAAAATCAGAATCTTGACAAATATACAAATATGTAAGGACAACAGTTTTTAAAATTAAAAAAAATTTTGGAAATAACAAAATGCTTCCAAGTAGGAAAATTAGACAAAAAAAAAAAAGATGATCCACTTTATGATAGACCACTATCCAGCCACTGAAAAGATAGGGGAGGCAGAAAGCACATTCTCAAAAATGTAAACATTCTGAATTATAATAGGTAATTTTAATTTTCTTCTTTATATATTTCTAAATTTTCCAAGATTTTTTAGTTGAATTTTTATTGTATTTGAGCTTCAAATAAATATTACCATGTTTTAAAAAAATATTTAATAATATGGAGGATATTCAATGATATAATCAAAATATAAGTATGATTTTACTTTTGAAAAAAAAAGTTTACATGTACCCATGCACACAAAGAAAGAGGACTGGAAAGAAATACATGGAAATCTTAAGTTGTTATCTATTATCAATAAAATTGGAGGTAACTTTCATTATTTTATTTTAGTTTAGATATTTTCCAGATTTTTATTTATTTTAAAATGGATAAAATACATGTATATTTTTTAAAAAGCAAAAATTCAATGTACCTCCTTAGAGTAGCTGAATTCCTTTTCTTGGCTCAAGCCTAAGGTTTCTAAAGCAAACATGATGTTGGTCAAAGGTCTGAGAAGCAATCTAAGGCTTTTAAGTCATTTAATCTCATCAAATAATGAATACATAAATCCTATAAAATATTTTAGATTAGGATTTAAAATAAACAACAAAAAAGATACTGAGCAATGGTACTATTTTTGCATCTTACATAAAACAAAGTGTTGGGTCTAAGTGCTTCATGCAATTAAAACATCAAAAAAAAAATAGAAAAAGGGAAACAGTGCAGTTAAGTTAGTACCTATAGTGTTAATAAATAATTGTAGGAAAAGTCAAGAAGCCCATATATTCATGTATGGAAACAGAGCCCATGATTAATGAGCATAGATTATTCTCCATTTTTGGCGGTTTAACAACCAAGTAGGCCAATTTTCTTTTGTTGCTTTGTGATTTTTGCCACCTGACATAAATAATGTATTCCTAAAATATCACGAATGTAAACAAACTGCCATCGTGGTGTCTTCCTTGTCTGTCATCAATGTGTGGCAGCTGTACTATAGCAGATCACTTCAACTCAAATAATTATCTTTAAACTCTCCTGTACTGTATACCGGGGGAAAAAAGGGATATTGAAGTCCTTAAGTAACTTGGATCCTAGAATACACAAAGACCAAATTGTGCATGAACCAATTGGGTACAGCAACCTTTACAAAGATCCAAAGACAGACTGGCTCATTGGAAACGAAGTGTTCCAAAGGTCAACCTTACAGAGCATTGGACTTCAGGATCCAACCTTGATCTCTGTCTTTTTTTTCCTTGTACTATGTTTAGGTTTATGCTGTAGTAATTATATTTCCAAGGCCTACTACATTACTTGGATATTCTGTTTCTCTGCGTATGCCTTCTCCCTAGAGAAATACTAAGAGCTGGGTAACCACCTTTATTTTAGCTTCCCATTAATGTAGCAGGTTGGAGCAGCAGAAGGAGATGACGGTGGAATTGATATATTCTATTCACAGAGGGGTAGGATGAGAAGAAGCAAGCTTTTAATGAATTGACTAAAGTGTTCAAAATTCAAAACTTTTTTCCACATTTTTGCAAAGCTAACTGAAACAAAACTTTGTAGCCAAACTACCTAATGGTGGTTGATGGTTCCTTCGCAATTGTTTCTGACTTTTACTGCTATTTATCTGAATAAAGGACTACCATAGAACTAAGAGCTATATTTTTATAATACAGCTAGCTATTCTAATTATGCTGAACTAGACTGTTACCAGATGGATATTAACATAGGGTACTTAAGAATTAGTTGAGATTGATGAGCCACCAACTAGGGGACTCTCTCTCAAACTAATCAATTCAGCCAAATTAATGTATGTGTATAGGTAAAAGCACAATCCTGGAAAGCATCTCAGATTGACATTTCTACATTTTAACTGAAAATGACATGATCCCTTATCAAAGAAAGTCACTGTGAAAAATGTTCCCTCTTAAGCCAAATAAATAAATGTTTATGCCACTGATGAGTACAGCCACTGGGAAATCATCATAACCTGCTTTAAGGGATTAGAACACTACATTGGAGAGTGTAATTAAATGCATAAAAGTGCTTAAACTTGAATTGCTATTAAATATAGAAGCCATTTGGAAATGTTTTATGAATCATATTTATGTATGTGTGTGTTCCCACTAAACATAAGATATATATTTGTTGTTGTTGCATAGTGTGTTCAGACTGCACACTTCCTGGAAGATGACATTTACCTAAGCAGAATATTAATTCTCATTCTACATTATGGCAAAGAATGACTAATGATATAGAAAATACTGAAAATCGTCTCTTTCAATACTAATTTCAAGTTTCCAGATTATGAGAAGGGTTTATCTAAAACATTTAGGCTCATTTACTTATGAGAGTGGACAAAACAAAATCACTCTACGTATCGAAGCAACACTATGTAGTATGATGAGTAGTTTACCTCACCTTAGTAAATGTTTTTGTTAAACCCACTACCTTCTGATTTTTTAAAAAATTTTATTTTTAATTATTTTTGTTAGACATTTTCCTTTTCTAAATTTCCTATTTTATTCAGAAGCTTGGACCAAATCAAATTGATAACCGAAAGTAATCAATGCTCTTTTGGTGAGGCACAAAACAAAGAAAACTCTAATATATTTTTTTATTTTTGATAACCAACATGACTTAGAAATAATAAATAAATGAAATTGTGAAGTACCTAGAATCCAAATATCCAAATCATGGGTATATTTTTTAAAACTATTAAATAAGAATAAAATCAGATAAGAACATTGTTTAAGCCCTTTAGCTTATTATTAAGGATCTAGTGAATCTAGAAAACGAGAGATGAAATGATGGAGCTGAAGTTTAGGAAACATAAGTGTCTACCAATCACATCGTATTACAAATGTGGAAATACGTATACATGTTATATATAACATTTATGTCATATATAACATTTATGTTATAATGTTACATATATAATTATGTAGGTTTTTCTATTTTTGCTAATTAGATGTGTATATATATGAGAATGTGCACTTATGTGTATGCATAAATAATGTTTATGGGGATGCCCTGAAGCTTTACCTAAAATATTCCTATTTCATATTTGATACTGTTGATAGGATTATTTAACAGAGAGACCCTATGGACAATTTGTGGAGATCAATAATTGGCTAGTGTGGAAAGGATTTTTTTCCCCTTTTATGTTGTAGCTGCCCAAGTGTTTTGAATCCCGTATCCCGAAATCCCCTGGTGAGTGCCCTATATACTAACAGGGTGATCTGAACACCCAATTCCTAAACCCTTTGGTGCCAACATTAAGTCATCCATTTGCAATATTTCCTGTTTACAATCTAACCTAAGCTTCCAGGATTTCCCTCACTCTGATAGATACAACAGACATTTTATGTATTTGTCATTAATTGTAAGTTTTAGCAAGTAAAATTGCTATCGTATGTTGGGATTACATGTGGTTACAAAATCCTTGTGTCAGTTACCAAAAATCTACCACCTAGCTTACTTTTATCTTACGCCAGTAAAGACTTCTGGCCCCACGGCCATCCAACTGAAGAAGCAGCGAAATCGCCCTGGTGTTACCCTTTTTTCTAACCCCCAGGTCAGTTATGGGTCTCAAAGGTAGGTGCAGAGGAAGAAAGGAGAGTTTAAATTATTAGAAATTGTTTTTGCATAAGTTTTTTTATTATAGAAACTTTTAAAATGTGGGAAATATATAAAAGTATAGGAAGAAAATTAATAATAATCCAGTTTCCCAAAGATCACCAAAGCTAATAAGCTGGTTACTTTCTATCTTTTCCTGTCCTCCCCATTGACATTGCTTAAAGGGAAGGTTCTGTCCAACTTGCATCTATCAAGCTTGCATCTATCTATCTACTTGGCTTGGAATAATACAATTGTTCACCACTTTTTTTCTTTTTTAACTTTTCAGTAGTCAACAAAGCGTTATATTAAATGGGGCTGACTCACCTCACTTCCAAAATTTGTGGCAGTTTCTCACATACCTCCTGCTAATTATTCTAAATAGTTATAAGAATATAATTATGACTCAAGTGGTTCTTCAGGTGTGGTCCCTGGACCACCACCATTAAGGATACCCAAGAATTAGCCAGAGTATCAATTCTTGCACATCCCTCCAGGCCCACTAAATCACATGCTCTGAGGATGAAGCTCAGCAATCTGTGTTTTAACAAATCTCCAGGTCATTCTGGTGCCCACCCAAGTTGGAGAACCATCACTTTACCCTACAGAAAGACCATGCTGTTGAGCTATGCCATTTTCACGTAAGTATAACCCACCTAGGAGTCTACCTATTTTTTTTAACAGCCTGATGCACAACATTCATTCCAGCAACATTTTAATATCAGTGGTTTGTATCCATTTCAAGCTGAACCAGTTGGTACAATCAGTCCTAATAAGCTTCTTAAAAAATGAGGAGTGCATTTCTTAAAAGATCTGTAACCAATCTGATATAAATTTTATCTTATCCTGGCATTTCTATTCTCAAATAGCAAACTGCCTGAAAGGGCAAACAGTAAATATGGAAACTACCAAATGGCTCTTTGTAGATTTATTTTGAGGTAGGTTTAGCATGCTGTGAAGTTGTTTCTAGACAGATTATTGACAAGTTAGACCATTTTATGAAAGTTGCTTTTATTTTTTCTAACTCGAAAAATATTGCTTTCAAAGAGTACTTGTCTACTAATCTTTCCTGCCAAGCATTCTATTCTCCTTAACATACATATATGTGTATATGTCTGTGTGTATGTATGTGTGCATATACATATTAATACACACACACATTTTTAAAACTCCATTTTGGGGGAAAGCTTTTGAAGAAAAGCAGTATATTTGTTATTGAGAAAGGGAAGAGAATGTTGGTGGGACAATAAATGATTTGAATAAATAGGAATATGTGTCCTTTTTAAAAAGCAACATATGGAATTAGAAATAATTTTCTGGAAGTTCTGATCTCCTATTTTAAGGAAATCCAACTGTTTAGGCTAATGGTAGGAGCTTATAGCCCAATTTCTTCCCCTCCATTCAATGTGGGGCAGTCATAGAGCCATGACGAATTTGACACTAACCATAAAAACTTCTAAATCCTCAAGGATTTACAAGAGCATTATGTCTTTCATGCTCTTTCTTTCCCAGAGTCCTTATTTCAAAGTCTTCTGGGACTAGAAGAGCCACTGTGCAATCATCTTGCCTCCACCCACACTGTAGAACTCTTAGTCCCAGACCCTTGAATTACAGAAACTTAGAGAAAATTTAGGGGGCACTGAAATCAAATGCTCACACCTGTCAGATGACGAAAATGAAGTTAGGTGTACAAAAATGTTTATCCACATCATACGGTGACCAAGAGCCAAAGCTCCACATTTTCAGGCAGAATCCTCAGCCTCATGTTACTAGGCTCCATTTCTACCAATACCATCCTAGCAACTAAATGCCCTTGCTACCAGAACGTGTTCACACAAAGCTGCGCTAAGCTATCCATGATCAAGTTCAACTTCATTTCTTCTCATTTAGTCCTCAAGTCCTCCAGACAGCAAAATGCTGATTGACTTCTCTAAAATTAAATCCATGTACCTAAAGATCTTTTGTCATAGAACTGCAGATAAAAATCAATCTTAAGAGGTCATCTTATCCACCTCTTGCAACTGGACATTACTCAACAGAGAACAAAACAGCTAGGAACCTTCTCCATTGCTAAAGATTTCCAAGAAAGGAAGAGAAATGCCTTGGTATGTTCAGGACACATAAATGTTTAGAGTCACTTGTGATGGAAGTGGGCAAAATGAAATCACCCTTTGCATCTTAGTAACACTATGTGGTATCATTGCTTTTTACTTTTGCTAAAAGTATCTTTGAAATTTCCTCAGCTTTCCAAGATTTTGCATTCCCTGGTATAACATTTACCTCCTTCACATTCCCTCTTGTTCATTAGGGATAAAATGCTGATGATCATTGTATTGGAGGAAAAGAAGGAAAACTGAAGAGGAAGACAAGGAAAACATCATGGTTATGATTTGGCATTTAATGTTTATATCACAGTGAGACACATGACACTACAGGGTTTGCTTATTCTTACCCTGCACAGTGTTAAATACTTACTGTTTGTGCCCTCTCTAAAGAGTATAGTGTAGTGGTAAATGCATACAATTTGGTGGCATGAGTTAGTAGACCAAATGGGCAGGAGAAATATATTGTCAAGTCAACGTCAATACTGAATGAATTTTATGAGTCTTTCATCTTTAGCCAAGCTATATAAACTTACTCCTTTTAAAAAAATGTGCAAACTGTCTAATGTTTTACAATGTTTGATAACTCTCTTTTACAGCACTGTACAACATCAAGAACAAAGTCACAAAATCCAAAATATAATAGCATCATTATATTTAGCATTTAGCATAGCATCAATAGTTAACATCATTTCTGTTTTTTTTTTTGAAAATTTAGAAAGTGTAAATGATTAGAACACACCTCCAACCTCACATCTGTGTATTATTTAGTTAGGAAAAAATCCCAACAACCACCTAAGGTTGTCCTGTTGTGCGTTGGGGTCATTTCTCAGATCATGTACATTAAGAATCCTAGAAATCTTTACTTGTGGTCACTTTATCTGACATTATACTATAACAAAATGTCACAAATTTTATAATATGAATATTTACAAGACCAAGGGAGGAACTGATACGCTTCAAATTTTTTTCTGTCATATTTAAGCTGAATGTTTTTTGAGTCCATTAAAACAACAATCTGTGTAGCCATTTGCAGTAAAAAAATTATTATACTCTTATTTCCATTGTGAAGTCATAATTTTGGATACACTCTCTAATTTGCCTAAACCTTTCCAATTCTATATAAACTCCTATAAAGATACTCCCAGCAACCCAGCAATAATTAGGGGGATAACTGGGTAATATGAAGGAATAAAGACTTGAAATACTATCCCCATATTTTTTGATTTGTTAAAATTCAGCTTGTAACAATTAGATACCACAGATGGGAAATCAGTGAATAATAGGATTTGTCACAAAAGAACAAATATAACCCAAATTGGCCAAATCACTGATAGTCATAACCTAAATCACCCAATCAACCAAAAAATTAGAAAGCTCAGCTTTTATATTTATGAACATTACCCTTGTCTTGGCAATGGGTTATTCCAGCTCACCACATGCCCTGAGAACCCAACTAGATTACTCTAACCCAATGGTTCTAAATCAGTGGTGATTTGCCCCCTAGGTGACACGTGGCAATGTCTGAAGACATTCTTGGTTGTCACAATTTGGGGAGTGTGACTGGCACCTAGTGGGCAGGGCCCAGGAATGCTGCTAAACATCCTGCAATGCACAGGACAGCCCCCACTACAAAGAATTATCTGAGCTAAAATGTCAACAGTACTCCAGTTGAGAAATTCTGCCCTAAACTTTAAGAATCACACGTTCAACACAGTTGCACCATGTTATGCAAATACCTACATGGTAGGGGGTGTGGAGAGAGTATAGCCATTCTAGAGAGAGTAATTTGTTCCAGCCTGGGTGTTCCTGCCCACTAAGCTAGTAAGATGTTTGCCTTCTCTAATGTGGATTCATCAGGGCAGTGAAATTTAACTATTTTATTTAAAATATGGTGTATACTCTTTCTTTGTGGGATTTTTTTTTTGTGATTTTCTTCAGAATTGTAGCAAGCAAATGGCAGATTTAATTTTATCATCAAGTTCCTGCTACATGCTTTGATAAGATTATACAGAGCATATAGTGGATGCCTACTACATATTTATTAATTTTCGAGGAAGAAAAAGTCTGTGAACAGATTTCTGCTATCTTCTTCTTTAAAGAACTGTGGTTGCATTTTTCTTCCTTTTTTCTAACATGTATAGAGTGCCTGTTGCCATAGTAATCACTAATTTAGCACAACATGTTTTTTCACTCCTTCTTTTAAAAAAAATTACTTTTCATTCCTGCCAAGAAGGAAAATATTAATCTACCCATTATGCTAGCCTAGGGAAGTTGAAGGCCACAAAAGTTGTCATTTATGCAAAGACTCCCAGAAAGTCAATTGTTAGTATCTTCTGTGCCAAGAACTCTACCCAATCCCAGAGAGAAAATGGGACCCTGAAGTAAAAGATTCTTCAGCTAAGGCAGTAAGTTCTCTTTTGTTTTCCACAAAGTCTCCCAGCAGAGTGTGAAGCCTCAAAAACTCCTTGGTAGAATATCATATCTGCCTAAACAAACTCGGTATAGATTTAAAAGATCACTGATGTCCAGAAAAGTAGACAATATTCTTTAAGACAAAAATTTCCCTTAATCTTATCTCTGCTGGTAGGACAAAACAGCAGCAGAAATTAACAAACAACTCTTTAAGAAGTCTAACAGAAGTAGGGAAATCTTGTCGAAGAAACCAAAATCAACAGTTTCAGTTCTTTGCAAAACAGTAAATCCTGCTTGAGTCTCCTGACCGACTGCTTAAGTCTTTCCAGTATTAGGTGAATCAGATTTCAAATCTGATCTAGCCCCGCTATTCGGATCACAAATTCCCTATAAACATACCTATCCAACTGTGTGCAGGCCTGTCTTACGACAACGGTCTGTGCTAACCTGGATTTCTATAATTGACTCTCTACGTTGGGAGGGCCAGATTCTTCCTCATTTCTCAAGTCAAATCCACCAGCTGCCCTGCCTGTGTGCTCCATAATTCTGTTCAACCCCTAATGGGAAATGTCACCTACTTGGGTAAGAGCAGTTGAGTCAGAGGAAGAGAGCAGAGAGGTTGACTTTAGGCTCCGGTCTGACCTTCTTTACTGCTCTACAAGAAGAAAGGCAGTGGAAGAGAAAGAAAAACAAAAGCGAAACTGCGGGGCTTTCAATTTTCAGAAATGTCTGCTTATTATCAGAGTGATGAGAACTCCAAATTAAGACATGGGAAAGGGAAGAATAAGCATGTGGAGTTAAAGCTGCTTCTTATCCAAAGGCTTTAAAGAATTAGATCACTGCTCACATAGGAACCTCAATGCAAGAAAGTCCTGCCCTAAATGAAAACAGATGAGGGGAAGGTCCATTCCTTTTTACTAATAGTATGCATGGAGAATGAACACACACAGCCTTTTAAATAGCCCCTTACAACTGTCCGTATTGTTCTATAAATTCATTGTATCTCCTATTATTTTCTATTAGGAACAAAGATTTGGCTATGCATTTTCGTCTAACTTCATGCAAATGGGCAAGGGGTTAAAGGGAAGAAAGACAATACTTCCTGAAACCTTGAATGTTTTGTGGAAAATACCCTTAAACCCTTAAAACAATGTATCTGTTAGATTAACAAAAAAATTTAATAAAATATTTTTAAAGCAATTGCTGTAAGGGAAAAGGTGAAAAATATATAATTGGTAACAAATATGCATTCCATTGTACTAAACACGACCATTCTTCCCCTTCAAATCCTCAGCCCACAGAGGGTATTTGTTAATTAGGGAGCAACTTAAAGGGCACCATCTTTCCCCCAGAAGTCAGGTGTTTAAACACTCAATCATCCATGAATCTCTAAGGTGACATAAATCTACTGATGGTCTTCAAACCACTTATACCCCAGATTGCAATTCTGTTGACAATAATAATACCACCATTCTATTCTAGTAGCCCAGTGTACATTTAAGATAATTAGAAGATGACAGAAATTTGAAAGCAATGGGTTACAAAACCAGACTGCATCAAAGAATAACAGGCAATGCAACATCCTTTCAGTTACCTACATAGTCCGGAAAAAACCAGTTGACAATGAAAAAATGTGCTGAGAAATACCTTATTAATGCACAAAATTTTTCTGGAAACTGGTGTTTCATTAAAAAGAAAAAAAGTTACTGATGTAAATGAGCTTTTATCTCTGATAACCAGTATCATTTCAACCACCATCATCTCTGACAAATAAATCAAATACAAGAAGAGAAAAGAAACAAACTAGTAAGAGAAACTATAGGTTGTTGTGTTGACGACAACTACGTCAGGGATGATGAGGACTTTCTGGGTGGGTCTTCTAGCTAGTTTACAGGGACTTCCTACTCAGGATGGTGTTGGGGACAGTGGGATTTCTCAGTCTGCTTAAGGTCTGACAGGTTCTAGGCAGGATTACCAGTGTTTCAATCGGCAATTTCTTTGGCCCTGGGAATGTACGATTTGAATGTTGTTTCTTTAACTGAAAGATAGTGATGAGACTATTTCAGTACTTTGTGTAGGGACTGGATCAGTAATTTTTATTGAACAGAAGAAAAGTTAAGTATTGTTTTGTGGATTGAATGAGAACAGATACACAGTGCTTAAAGTAATTCCTGGCTCATAGTAAATATCCAAGAATGTGTCTGACTCTACTCTTTCCCTCTCTCTCTTTCTGAACCGCACTCCAGTGTTCAGTGCTGGTGGTCTATACATGTCATGAGCCAGTGTGTCCATTGATGGTTTAGCTTTATAAATTTCAGGTCAGTTTTCTCAGCTGATAAAAAACGAGTATTAGGAACAATAAAATAAGGATCAGTTCCAACAAGCATTAATTGGCTTGTCTTATTCTATCACCAAAGCCCATCTCAACCAAGTTTTCTGTTGCTGACAGAGAGGGCTAGGGAAGAGAATTAGCTGCAAATCTACTCTTAAGGTGGAAAATCAATACAAGAAGCATCACCAACTGATCACGGACACGAGCATCCCTTTTGCACCTGAAGGTTTTCGTATTATCATTATTATTTATCTAGATACATTTGCTGAGCCTGGCCAATCAGTCTTCTCAATACTGCCTGCATTTCAGAACCACTTATGCACAGCTTCATAAATAGAACAGTGCTCAGGCCCCACTCTGAAACAAGTGGAACAAAGCATTCAGAAATGCAAAGGATTCTCACCAGGAGGACCACTCTGTGAATCAATAGAAACAGAGATCGAGGTCAAAGGAAAAATATTCTTTCTCCCCTGGGAATCACCAGCATTTGCACGGATTTCTACAACTGGCTACATGACCCAGGGCACTTTCTTAAAGTGGGACACAGTGTGCTCTGAATCCAGTCCTCACACTAAATTTATTACGGTTGGGTAGCTGCTGCCTTATGGAGAATGGCCCGTGGGACACTGAACTTACACATTAAACAGCTGAGCCAACGGAAGCTTCAACTGCCAGGGAAATAACAGAATGGGGAGACCCTCTGTTCATCTGACACTGGTGCCAGCTTGGCAAAACAGCTTTTTTTGTCTGTAATCACTGAAAGAAAATAATCTAGCAACACCACAGCCTTTTACCTCGTAAACGCTGTAGCCACTTTTTATTCTCTAGCTTATTTTCAATGTAAACCTGATTCCAGGCTCAAGAGAAACACAACGTGCCTTGGTGCCTCTCCCTAGTCTTGACCTGCTTCTTCAATCCCTCCGACTGATCTGGCCTCCAGATAAATCGATCGGCACTATCAACACAGTGGCCTCTTGAGCTATGTTACTAACAAATGCATCGTGTCTAGATCCACTCCCCACCCACCATGTCATGTTACTATCTTGCTCCTGGTTCTGTTGGCAGTATATTGGTTTTTCTACTGTATGTTGTTAAATTCTAAATGACTGAAAAAATTATAACAGCAATACAAGTTCATTATGAAAAATAGAAAATATAGATAAATAGAAGATAATAATATCCATTGTCATACTACCAAAGGTTAATGATTAACACAATTTCCAAACGCTTTTCATACATACACATTCTTTTTTGTTTTTAGAAAAATGCAATCACAGAATATTTAATAATGTAAAAATCTTCTCTTTTCATGAAATAAAAATATGGACATCTTTTTGTCAATAATTATTCATTTAGAACATTCTTTTTAAATGGGCTGTACAGTATCACCTTATAATTTCCA
>NW_012150063.1:6249304-6308034 GCF_000956105.1 Propithecus coquereli | reverse complement strand
AAAAAAAAAAAAAAAAAGAAATAGGCCAAAATGTATTATTGTCATATCAATATGCCTCAAAAGAAAGAATCATTGCTGATCACTGAAATACTATATATACATATATGTGTGTGTGTGTGTGTGTGTGTGTGTGTGTGTGTGTGTATTTGACAAAATATTTTGAAAGCTGACTTTTAAAAACAAAATGAGGAATACAGAGGTACAAACGGCCTGGGGCCTCAAGTGAGAAAACATCTCCAAGAGATTCATCAGTTATGAATTAACTATTATTTTAAAAATCCTCTTCTATTTGCTAACAGTTCCATGGCCATGAAAGAGGAAAGAACAGGTAAGGCAGCTAAGGTATCACCACATTCCCTTTGATTGGGTTAGACCAAACTGCAGAAATGTTGTAAGATTTTCTAGTAGATTTAGTTTCCCCACAAAAAGCCTAGAAGGCATCTGTAGCTAACAAGATGCCTTGGGGGAATCAAACGTGAGATTCACTGACACTGTTTTGTGAGGCCCTCCCTTGCCTCACATACCCCACACTAGGATCAGAGCGGTCCGGGGAAAAATCAGCAGGAACACATGCCCATTTTCATGTGATTTCATATAGTCGTGGACACTGGCCCCTGGCTCCAGGTGAGGGCCACCCCAGCATGACTTCTGTAGAACCCTTGAGGAGAAGTCGGTTGAAGGAATTTTATGCAGGTCGGAATGAGCCAGTCTCTAGAGGTCTGGATCCAAAATATAAAAACATTGCAATTTTTAATCTGACTCTCAGCAGAATGAAAAACCATCTAAATGCTCCCTAGGGGCCTTAAATTGTTATGTTTCCAAAAATGCTATACTGTGGGAAACACTAATATTAAATAAATAGCCCCTCTCTTTTTCACCAAGGACATTTGAAAAAAAAAATCGCCAATGAGGAGATGTGAGGCTGTTTTAAGTTGCAAAAACTGACATAATGAAAACCACAATTTTTCTACATTCCTTAGCGAATTAACAATGTAATATTATCAGTTACTACATTCAATTCCATTTAAAAATAGGTCCCTTAAGTCTAAGGACAACAAGGTCAGAGGCTGAAAGCAGCTCCTAGAACTGAAAGATGAGGGTACATGACTGAGGGGAAGATTTATCCAGGAAAGAAAAAGAGAAGGAGTCAGACTGGGATATCTGAGAATTCACAAAGGAATGGAGAAGCTGTGCCAGTTGAAATGTCCCTGGCAATACAGAAAATTCATTTCACATCAAACCATGCATTCACTAGATTCTTCTTTTCCAATCTTTTGTTTTCTCTTGGCCTGAGTAAAAGTCCTTTGTAAAACTTTCAGAGATCAGATGGGGAGGAAAGGGGAGAAGGAGACAAAGGCAGGGAGGGAGGAAATGAGAGGGAGTTCCTGCTGGCAAACTCAGCAGTGGCTGAACTGTCTACCTCAGAGGGAGAATGAAGTGGGAGGGACAGAGAGCCAGGGGACAGAAAGGTGCCAGTTCCCTTGCAACATGGGGGCAGGGGAGGGCTCTTCTCAGAAAACTGGGAGAGATTTTGGTGGTGATGTCAGAAATGGAGCATCTGCCTTCTAAGGACTTTGTCTGCCAACTGGCATAGAGAGCACGGTCCAGAGTGCCAAGTCTCTTTGTAATAAGGCAAGGCAGGAAATGGACAAAACTCAGTAGGAAAAGACACATTTGAAGGACTTGGGAGAGATGGGAGAAGGGAAACCACATGGAATCTTGGTACCCTCCTTGAGGAAGACTTCCATATTTTACATTTGCATGGTGTTTTACAGTTTGCAAAACAAAGACACCCCAACATTGAGATGGGTACAATTATCACTATTCTCCAATTGAAGAAACTATCACCCAGACATAAGTGATACATTTGATTTCCAATCTTCTTATATGGGTCTAATGTCTTATCTACTACATCTGAGCAGCTTCTCTGGGACATGTCTCCACTTTCCAGTTTTACCTCCCAAACACCAGTTACTTCCAGAGCCCTATACTTCAGGGAAACATATAGTACCAATCTGCACACATGCTACAAGTTTTCCTGACTCTATGTCTTTGTTCACGATATTTCTGCCACTTGAACTCTTTGGCCCAACCTGGACTGTTAGAAGGTTGCCCATATCTTTCAAGATCTAAAGTGCTATGTTATCTGTTTTTCTTCTATGATACTTCTTATCTTGATTCTTTGTATTACCCATATTTACATACATTTCTTCTCCCACACTAAATAACTTTGAATTCATTTTAATGCCTAGTATAACTCTTTATGGAGCAAGGAAATTAGTTTTGAATTCATAGGCTAGTCAAAAAAAAAGAACTTTGTGAGTTCTTAATATGCATTTTCTTGTCAAATTAAATGAAAAAAAATCCCCCAAAGCCACAAAGACAAAGCAGCTTCTATTTACATTTAGTATAAGATTTTACTAACTGAATTCTATACCCCATATTTATGAAGAACTGTCTATATCTATTTTTATATATTGATCTAACATTTTGTCTGTGTGGTTGTGAGGCTGTTTAATTTATAAAAATCAATGAAAATTTTTAATCATTCTATCTTTGTTGAGTTTATGAGTCATACGTCTAAATATAGAAGTTAGTAATCATTAAAAAACTGTATAATCAGGTAATAAGAAATACATGTGCAGATTGTCCCATATCTGGTTTTCTAACTTTAAGTGTACAATTATAGGCTTTTGTTGACTAAAACATAGGAGCTAAATAAAACAAATTTTCTTTGATTTTTTTGTCACAACTTGGATTAGTATCCACATTTCCCTCACTTATGGATGCCATGTTGCCAGTGCTAAAGAAAAACTCTTCACCACCTCTTACCAGAGGCTTCCACCCAATCTTTTCCACCACAGGAAAGTGAAAAAAAAGCGTGGTAGTGTCCTAGAGCCATCATTCAACTACTCAACTTGACTACCCCATCATCACACTCCCCTTTAATTTTGTGCTCAGTAAATTGCCTCTCTTAGATTAAGGCCTTTGCTATTAGCTACTGACACAATTGTGCCATTTGATTTTTATTTGTGACTTACTGCTCTAGAATTGAGCCAAAGTTAACAAAATCAAAGACATGAATTTCTCCCCTAATTAGGCACTTGTGCCTTCCTCAAATGTATAAGATGTAGGTTCTATGCACAATACACAGCAATAGCATCACATGAAACCATTTTGGAACTTAAATTTGGATTTAAATGGGTATTTAAAGTTAATCCTCACTGAATAGGAAACACTAAAAATAAGGCAAGCTTAAAAAATACCAAGCAATTTGGCCTTATTCAGTATAGCATGCCAATTCTTTTTATTCAAAAGCTAACATTTTGCAAAACAAAAATTCTCCCATTAAACCCAAGCATTAAGAAGAAAGTAGGTTTAATTACTCATCAAGGAGGAAATGCACTTTCTCCTTGGTTAGTAGGTTATCAGTGTAAACAGCCCAGGGAGCTTTCTTAATGGCTCCCATTTCAAGAGTCCCAGTCTCCACTCTCCATTCCCCTCTCCCTTCCCCACTTCCCTCCATCCTGGCTGCCCCCAGGCAAAAAGAGCCAACAACTTTGTCCATTAACCTCAGTTTTCCATATTGGGAAAGACACTATTGATCACAATGGTAGAGTTTAGGTCTTTGCCTTCACTTTCCCAATAGGAGTAAATTCACTGCAACCTTTTAATTCAAGTCCTTGACCATCTGACTCCTTAAGCATTCTAGGCAGTCTGCAGCCTTTTCAGTATCTGGAAAACCTTTCAATTCTAATTCCCTCTCTCTGTCATTCCTCTCTGTTCATACACAGTCAACTTGAAATTCAACATTAGCTTTAGACTAGTAAGAGAACATTTATTGTGGGAGATTCAAAAAATACAGAACCTATTCATAGAAAGCACTCTGGCATTCAAAACAAATGTGTAATAATGAATAATAATAGCATTGTCTCTGAAGACAAGAGCATGAAAATATAGCTATGAATTAAAAATAAACTCCTGGCAGTGCCATATGTGCCCTAAAGGAAATAAATGAAAAGATTTTGTTGTTTCTGAATATTAAGTGTCACTATTTCACTGGATTATTTTTAAATGTAATTTTTCATAAATTTGAGATTATTATACATTTGAAGATCCACTAGTATCTAATAGAGAACATTAACTTTAGACTACCAAGATAAAATAGATCTATGAATTTTAACATATTTCTCTATAGCTTTTTAACTTGTTAGTCATTAGTGAAAGAAACGCTTTTATGTATACATATCTGACAACAAATCTTTTCCTCTGGTTGTGTATGCTTATGATCGCCTAACCTTGGACTATTTTTATTCTCACTTGCAAACACTAAGATCAATTCTACACTTCCTCTGTAATGCATTGCTTTTGCTGATGCCTTCGGGAATTATGGAGACACATTTTTTTTTGCCACAGATATGATGATTTGAAAAGAACATATTTAAATATATGATTTTACGGAACGGCTATAAAGTTTGTAAAAATTCATTATCCCAAGAGTTTGTGCATGTTGAGGAAACAAAACCCAAGAAATATTTAACTAAATTAATGAATCATCATATCCTCCCTGGTCTTCCATGTCCTGTGTTCATTAAAAGACAGAATATGGGCTCTAAGGACCATTGGTCTGACTTTGGCTGACATTTCTTGCATTTTCGTGATCTGAATGAAAGTAGAACTAAAGTATTTTGGCAGTTTCAAGCTGGCACAAATCCATTGCTTCCTAGCTCAAAATGCATAATTAACCAGAAAGCTAGTTGCTGAACAGCTAAACAGACTGTCCAAAAGGGTCCCAATGCTGTTCAAATGAATGCTGAAAAATAAGATGCCATGGTGATTTTTTGTTTTACAGACAAGTTATACCCCAGCAATTGAAAACGACTAATTTTTCCTTTTTTCAAATCCAATGAAATCTTGTGTAGTACAGCAGTTATCTCTGTCAAATACTTGCATCCAGAAGCGGGCTTATAATTCCATGAAAATTCTGTAATTTACTGAACCACTGAGCAAGTCCATGCTGCTCCCCATTCTGTCCCCAGCTCCACAGGAAGTAACTCATTTCAACAGAGGCTTGAAGTCAATGATGTAAATGAAGTAGTCCTCATAAGGCAGAATGGGAAAAGTGCCAGGGAAACATGCTTCCCAATTTCCATAAGAAATACCCCAATTATTGGACACAATGCCAAATTTCAGAGCATAAGTGAATTCCATTCTTGTTACGGAGTGGAGGAGATGCTGGGGCAGCATTAGTGGCTTAGAGTTAAGATAGGCTGTATACCCACACTTGCTAAAGCAATTTCTGCAAGAAAAATTAAAATAAATATGGGAAACACTGTGGACCAACTTCAAGGAACACCTTAAATATACATTGCTTAAGAAAAGGGCACAGTCTGCGGCCACAGCACCCTGACCGCGCCGGATCCCGTTTGACCTCAGAAAAGGGCATGAATGTTTCCATAGTTAGTAAATGGTAGTTTTTAAGAGATTTTCTTTAAAATACAATGAATGAGTCATGATGTAACAGTTGCCTCCTTTTCAAACACATTCTACTAACTAGAATTCTTTGGAGATCCCATGTTCCAACCCATCTTCCAATTTCCAACAAAGAGAAGGTGCTTCACCTTTTTACTTTTGCACTGCAGCACCTGCATCATGGTTTATGGTTGGTTTGGGTGTTTCTTTTTTAGAAATGTCAGGATGGGAAGGATTAGGTAATTCTTCAACTATTTCAATCTGTAATGATTTATTTTATTTTATTTTATTTTTTTTTATTTATTATTCCAGGGTTTTGTGAGGGTACAAACATTATAGTCACACTTTATGTCTTTGCCTCACCCAAAATGATTTTAATGAAACGTGTTGTTAATTCTTGAGCTAACAGGTGTTTAATTTCTTCCTTGTCTATTCTTTCTTTCCTCTTGCTCCTACTGTGGTCAATCCAGGCACACTCCAGCTGTAAATTACTCTGATTGTATTAACAAACTTTGACCTGAAATCTAATTTACATTTCCATACATTTGCCTGTTTCTTTAAAGCGATTAGCATGAGTTTGAAAAATCTGTTAGCTGAGTCCTCAAAGACTATTAAATCTTGATAAAATCATTTTATATAATACATCTTTCATCACTGTATACTATACAGACATCATCCTCTTTCTATAAAACTGAGCTTCTAAATTTTTTCCAACTGCACAGGAAAAATGCAGTTAATATTGAATTCATCTGTTGTCAGTTACCTTTACAAAATATGCACATACTCAAATGAACACACACACATGCACACACACAAAGGCTCTGGCTTTTAAATTCTGCATTGCCTCAAAAACTTATACATATGAGCCAGAGACTATGCTAAATATGATCTTCCTATAGAGCATTTTCTTCTTGATAGGCAATGTAAAAATAATAGAAAATATCACTGTTCTTGGAGCTTTGCGGATTCCCAGACTTTCCAATACTTCATGAATGCATAGTTATTTTTCCAAGACGCTATAATGTCCCCCAGGCAATTTTAATAGACCATTGGATGCATAAATGCCAGACAGGGACTGTAGAAACTTCTAAATGGGTTGCATAGCTATCAATGTCTGTAACTTTTCACTACCAGACAGGTGAGGATAGGGAAGAATATTGATACATGGTCTGGGGTGAGGTCTGAGTACGAATGGTATGTTAGTAAGCTAGCGGAGGGGAATGTCTTCTGAGACTGAGAAGATCAGTGAGGTAGAGCTCTGGGAAGCCAAGGCTCTCTGCTACTCAACACTGTGTATGAAGTGCTAAGGATTTGGCTGCAAAGACAGCAACACGGTTCTGCATTTTTACCCAAGCCTATAATCTAACCATTGCCAGCTTATCCTCTGTTAGTTTCAAGCCCAAGCATTTTGTGGGTCACTTCTCTAAAGCTCAGAGACATTTGCAGAAGGATCTAACTTATCACACTTACCAACTGGGGTTTAAACAGTATATATATTATACACATTCTCCATATCTATGTCATATGCCTACTGCACATACATAATACAGAAACAAGACAATCCTCTCTGTGTTGTGTTCTCCAAATTTCTTCCCCATAGTTTTCTTCTTCATGATGACAATGCAAAGAGTGGACTGAGGATTACGCTCAGTGGGTTTAGGTCCAGTTCTTCCCCTTCCTAACTATGTGATCTTAGTAAGTCACTCACCAGATTTCTCATGGACTGGTTCTGGTTCCTTATCTCTGAAATGAGATGTTTAAGTAGATGCTATCTTTGGTTCCTCCACTTCTTCAAATTTCAATGGTTTCTTCTTTCTGTGTAGTTTTCTCTCTTCCTGCATTTTGGTTGTACCTATTCTTCCATTTTTATTTTATGAATTTTGAATCCTTTCTCTAAGCGAAGTCTACTCCTCCCACACCTACAGGTCCTCTGCCCTGGGAGAATATTATCACTCTGTAATTGGAGCTCCCACAGCATACTGTGTTTTGATCAGTTTGCCTGCATAAACTGTCAGTTTCTTTGAACAAAGGCCTTCAGGATCTTCTTTTCCTCCATGTTCCCAACTTCCTGGCATGCGTTCAATGACTATCTTTGGAATCATTGACCTTCCTAATCTCTTGGAGGGTCCCTTCAGGCAAAAGGGATGGTCATGAAGACGTGCACTTTGCTTTTCTGGCCAACTCTCTTCACAAGGAGCCAGGCTTGTGTTCAGTCTCTTCTGAAGTGACTTTTCTGAGCTGTGAGTCTTCATCGGTGATTGTAATTACTACCCAGTTTGTATTTATTCACTCACAAATGCAGGCACTCAAATACAACCACGTCAGGCACCAAGGAGCATATTCCATAAGTAATAAAGTCACAAATATGTTATCTCCATTACAATGTAATAATCTTCTATCAGACTAGACTGTGAGTTTGGCCATGGAAAGGGCCCTATTTTCTTCAGCCATTTACAGTTCCTTTCTATCACTTTCTTCCCTATTACTCAAATCCTAACATACTTTGGGGCACCAAATATTGTTTAATACATTTTTGCCAAAAGTTTCTTTGGAGTTGAACCAGATCACATCCAATCTAAACTCATACCCTCAAAAGTCACTATTTTATGCTGGTCTCTGTAAGATATGCGGGTATTCAAATAATCTTCCCAGCCTTAATTTACCAACATTTTGTTTTAGACTGTGGATATTTTCATTGCTGCAGCTCGCCTCTGTATATTCACACAAACAAAGGCCAATTTGGAAGCACTAACTGGAGAGATTTTCTCCTGTTTTATTTTCTACATTTGTCTTCTAAAACCACAGGAAATTTTGGCACTTTGGGATTCTGGCATTACACAAGAGACACAGTAAAACACAGTTCAACCGCCTGAATCTGGGTAAAGGGAGACAGCAATTAGGATAGCTTTGGGACATATGGGAATGACAAGTAGGTGGCCCAACTGGGGGAACTGAAGCTACAATGACATAGCTTCTAATTAACAAGCTTCTGTACACTTACAATAGTGGTAAGACAGCACCAAAGGCATGTATTTTGGAGGTGCCCTAATTAGATATTTAGAATTCATGAGTTTGATCAAAGTTTAGTGACACGAATACTTATCCCTTGGACTTGACCAGTTCTGCTATGCTGAAAGATACAGCATTAGCACAAATTTTAACTGTAGTCTTGAGTTAAAAGGTATTATAATAGGAAATGATTTATAGCCATAATAATCATTAAAAAAGGAACAAAGAAAAAGAAAGAATCTTAGGAAACAACTGCAACTATACAGGAAAGAAAAAAATATTACTGTTATATAACATGCTTTAGAGTCAATGATTATATTTAAACATTAATTTTGATATTATTACAAAGATATCAATTCAAGACAGGCCTGTAAAATGCTGTTTTTTCTATAGTCATTTGCAGTTTTGAGACCAAGAGCCAAGAATGCAAGGTACTTTCCTCAGAGAGAACAAATTTCCCTGAAATAGTCACATTGGTAAGTTTCTGGTACTCACTTGAAATAACCTATTAGCTGACTGAAATACACCCTGTAAGTTCCTAATCATATTTTGTTACTGGGGTATATTCTAATTTTTTTTTTTTTCTGTTAGGAAAACAAATCTGCAGATTCAGGCTACAGAAATACACTTTGGAGTCAACAGAGAAATGAGGGTTTCTGCCCTGCTTTATAGCCGAAAGATAATGGATTCTTAGGCTCTTTGTCAAGAACTTCCTACTTCAGAATTGTCCAGAGCAAGCTGCTGGCCCAGCGATTTGTAAATTCACAAATCTTCAGAAACGTGCACAGAACACACGTTTCTGCTTATCAAGAGCAAGGCTGTAGTCATCTACTTGGAATACTTTAATTCTCACAGCACAACCTCCATCTACGGTTTAGCTTGCCAAATAGAAAAGAGTTGGAGGTGGTGGCACAGAATGAGGCTGGAGAGTGGAAAGGAATAAGAGCAATGACGTACTCAGATTTTTGGAAATAATTATGAAAGAAATCATCCTGCTCAGAAATATAGTAGAAATTATGTATTCCAGTGCCATGCCGTCCACCATCATCCATCCAAAAGGCAGAAGCGGTAGTGAGAACGTAGTCGTATGTATGTGGCCCCCTGGTTCCTGCTCTGCCTTCGATTTCACAGCTGTCTGTTAACGATCCAATTAATCTGCTAACTTCTCAATGCTGCTCTTCCATATCTGCAACCTCTGCACCACCAAAAACTGAATTCTGTGAGCTATTTAGAAACAGCCTAGTGAACAGGAGCAACCATGGACTAAGAGTGAGCAGAGGAAAAGCAGAGGGGAGGGAGAAAGAGGAAGGATGTAGAAAAAAGGAAAAGAGGCAACCGCTGGAAGCAAATACTAGAGAAAATCCACTAGATAAAAACTTTCTGGTTTAACTTTTCAATAAATCATGGGGCAAAGGATAGAACACATGCCCCTTTTTACTAAAGTTTTAGGCAATAAATCTTCGAGATTGTTTTTTAGATTACTATAGTACCCCTCTGAGGGCAATGAAAGGCTGTAATAAAAAAATCAGGCCATCAGAACACTAAATTGTCCAGATTTACAAAAATAACAGCAAAGTCTTTCAATTTGACCTGTTACTGACTGAATTAAGAGGAAAACAACATCCAATACTAGGGATCACACTGAAAGTATTTTTAATTGGTTTGCATTAAAAGTTTCTATATGGTGCCTAGTAAAAGAGGCCCATATATTCTACCTATAGTTTAATGTATACAAGTATTAAAGGAAAGAAGAAAACTTTCAGATATCTATTTGCACATATTGCAGTGGGAAAAACAAATTGTGAAATTTTCCAACTATAAAAGTACAGTCATCATTATAATTCTTCTTTTTCAAATTTAGCTATTTATTAAAATCCACAGATAAAATTGTATGCATTTACCATGTATAACATGATGTTTTGAAGTATATATATATTATGGAATAGCTAAATCTAACTAATTAATATAGGTATTACCTCACACAGATATCAAGTTTAAGAACACAGACCTAAATTAGCCATGCCTATAAAGCCAGCAAATGGGATTTCACACGAGATTTTTCTACCCCAAGAATGTACCCTTTATACAATACTGTCATACAGTTGCGAGCTTGGTAAATGATTTTGAAAAATAGTAAATCATTTTGAGATTGAATTTGTTTGGGGACCAGTATAAAGTTGTGTGGTGTTAAGACTTTTGAATGAAATGAATGATCAGGCAAGATAATGCCATATAAAATTTTAAAAAATAAGTAACTATGGCTCTGAAGACAATTTCAAAAGAGCATTTTAAGAAGAGTTTTGAACAGTAATAATTATTATCAGAATCCAGAAACACTTCAAGGTAACAGATTTAAAGTATAATAATCTCTGGCACAACATTTTGCACATAGTATATTCTCAATAAATACTAGTGGAAAAATCTTAAAGAAGTACTTCCGTATGGAAGCACTGGTAAGGTTTTCTAGCAAATAAACAGACAATCTCATTAGAAAATTATATACGGACATTATGAATGTAAATTGGTACAGATTCTCTTAAAAGAGCTTTGTGAAAGTTATTAAGAGCCTAAAAATGTCTATACATTTTGGTCCATTTATTACAATTTAAGGATTTAGCCTAAAGATGTGAACCAAGATGTGATCTAACATGTGAACCAAGATTTTTTTGCTTTCTCAAAAAACGTTTACTATGACATTAATTATTTATGTGTAAATATGTAAAAAAAATCAAAACGTCAAAACCAAAACCAATAAAGGGGCCTCATTAAATAAATTGCATTCATGTAATGAAGTCATATTCAGATATTAAGATTTTACTTTAAAGAACTGTATTTATATAATGAATATTTTTAACACAGACCTACACAGCAAAAGCAAGAGTGAAACAAAGATCATACCTCTACATACTAAAAGGTGAAAGGTAACCATCTCTGGTTTGTGACATTAATTACAATTTTCTCCTTATCTTTAAAAATATTTTATATTGGATATGCCATCTTTATATAGACATCTATGTTATTTTAAAATCAGTAATTTAACAAAAGACAAAATGGATTGAATTTTTACTATGTATCAGGCATGGTTCTAACCTTTCACATATAGTATCTCATTTACCTCTCTTTATAAAAACCATTAATATAGAACTATTTATCCTGTTTTTAGATGAGGAAACTGGAGCAAAGAGATGTTAAATAACTAGCCCAATATCACCTTCCAAGTAAATATTTGAGCTGGGTTTTGAACCAGATAATCTGATTCCAGAACTCATATTTTTCCTGGCCATGCTATTCTGTTCATATTACATAGGTTGCTTAGTGATATGTCAGAATCTATTAATCTGATGGAGAAAGTGATCATGTACAACTGTGACCATGTCCATGGAATTTTATAACCTTGTTGGTGAGATGGCCTGTGATTCTGATGGTTTATTAAGTATACCTAACTTACCTTATATGTAACCAGTTTTCATGAACTTCTTAATCCTGAGAATGCAAAAGCTGTTTTACATAGAGGGATATTACATCTATTTTGTAATCATCCATTTACAACTATTCACAGTGTATCAGACACTGGATTAAAGCTGGACATAATCAGTTACAGTGTTCATTGCCATAATTTTAACACTACCTTGAAGGGGGTGTGCACTTTTAATTGAAACTGATTCTTGACCAAAGGAATGAAGTACGACTTTAAGAGTAAAGAGATTCAGATTGTTTCTTAGGTAGAATATGCGTCTTAGGCACTACTGCCTGTAGAGAGCAAAGACAGTACAGGTAATTTTATTGGTTTCAGAAATTCCTGCTAAATTCACTGGTTAATATTATATTCATAAAATCACAGCTGCTAAAATTGCAAAGGCATAAGTCACTATAACAAAAATTTAGAGTATTACCACGATAAGCTCAACTAGGAAGATGCAAACATAATTTTAATGTGGTTGAAAACTAGTGATGAATACTGTTATTACTGATTACATTTAAATGTCCTCTGAAATTTAGAGTCTAATCTATGCATGTTTTTTCTGACTTTTATTGCTGATTTTTAAAATTATCTATTTTAAGAATCTTTACAAGCAGATCCATTTTTCTTAACAAAGAAAAACTTAGCAAGAATTCAGAAGTTAGTAATATTGGTCTGCTTAACATTCTTTATTTGTTTTTTTCCTTCCAGATACTATGTGTCTCATTTTAAATCCAAGTGAAAACACTTAGTCCTGTAGCTCGAGACCTTATTATATCACTGCACAGCATGATACAAATTACTGTCCTTTAACTAGGAACTCAAAGTCCTACAAAGGTATAATATGTGTCAAGAAGTTTCATTCAAACTTCTTTGTTCATAAAGCAAATTTTTATATTTACTGATCCCTGGATAAGTAGATAAGATTACAACAGATATATAGAGAAGTCACATAATATTCTCATGAACTATGATTTGACACACTGCAAGCACATGGCAAGATGTTTCACTAGGTATTGCATGTAATAATACAAACTGATTTGCCACCTAACAGCTGCTAAGAAAATTAATTTCTTGAGTACCATTTTTTATACCAACTGAAAAAGAAAATTTGTGAGAATTATGCAAGAGAAATAAGCTAACATTTAAATGACACCTTAATTGTATAAACAATTTAGAAACAGAAAGTTACTATGTTGATTTCTCTAATATAAAAATATTGCTCAAGCCCTTCAAGCATTTTATACAATGAAACACAAATCAAAGTGATTGCAGAACCACTAATGAGTGAAACTGCATTTTGTGCTGTTTCTTATTTTCTGTGATTTTGTTAGCAAAAGTATCTTATGTCGAGACCAAAACTGGGAACTGTTGAGCTTCTCCTCTGAGAAAGTTAGACTGTGGGGAAGCAAACATCTTTACACATCTGCATCCAAGTATAAGGTCTCCCATGAGATTTAGTAACAAGTGTGTTTTAATGTGAGTGTGTCTGATCTGTGCTTAGCGTACTGGAACCAGTACATAGCGTCGTCTGTACATTTCGCTGAGTACCATTGAACTTGTAGTCAATTAAAGCTCTCACAAATTATTTTATTTAAGAATATTTTCAGGTCTAATGATTTCAATTCTGTACTTGCATGACTAATTTTCTTAGTGCTAAATTCTAGATTGTTCTTGCCTTGACTATCATTACCTATCATTTAATTAATTAGAATATTTAATTCTGTAATTCGTTTTCTGTTCCATCTATATTCACGTTTAAATGAGGACTTGTTTCAGTCTCTTGGAGGCTTATTCATTGCTCAGGTACTAATGCAGTACCTCTTCCCTTATTTAAAATCAATAAATAAGCTTAACTTGTCATATCTTTATGATAGGTTAATATATTTTTTATGGAAAACACAGAGCTAACTTGGTTTGAGTTGAATTGGCTTATGCCTACAGATCAATATTGTTCTTTCTACTCCTACATAGCCATCCTAAAATAAATACTATTGGTTAAATAAAGACAATGATGTATATTTATAATAAGACAATAGGTATCAATTGGAGAAAAACCCTGTGCAGATGGCAATATTGGGAAAGAAGGGACACAGACAGATGCGTGTCATCTGAATACCAAAGAGCATGGACAACATGGCTCAGATACTTGTTTTAAAAGGGAATGAAAGAGTACCGAAGGACAGGGCCCTGAAGTGTGTCTACGGAATGCATAAAGAAGGCTGATGAGGATATCCTAAGAGGCACAGTAGCTTAGAAGTGCACCAAGCGTTTTTCCAGGCAGGGACAGCCAAGTCTAAGAGTAAGATAAGGTAAGACAAGGTCAAAGGCTCTCAGGAGTGTATGATTCTATTGAATAATTGCCTTTTAGAGCCGGAAGAAACTTCAGAGATTTTCTTATTTAAAAAAAAAAAAAGACAAAATTGGTAACTTTTCTGGGTGTTGTAGGGATAACATTATACCCACAATCCCACAGATCTACTTCTGCTGCAATTCTACAATTTCCCTGAAGACACAGAAGAAAAATCGATTGTTTTAATCCATATGGAGACAAAAAAGGAAAAGAAAACTGCCAATGTGGTTTGACTAGCAAACCATTTGAGCTGTGGTTTAGGCATAATGGATTCCCTCTTCCATTGCCACTTATCTAATTAATTTCCCATATCTGTCTCTATTCCAGCACACACTTACTAGCCAAGTTGTATTAAGATGATTTTTGAATAGCTTCATTTAACAGCAACAACAACAAAAAGGATAGTATGTAAATAGGTAAAACAAACAAACAGAAAAATCAAATGTAAAGGCTTTCATTTCTGATGACTATTTATCTATTATTATAAATGTTTTCAACAGAAAAGCAATCGTTCTACTTTACCGAGAGAGCAAGCTCAAATTAAGCTGACTATGCCACACTTTCTAATATTGCACCTGCACAATTATTAATAGTGCCCTTTCACTCACAAAAGTGTTCTGATTTGAACAACAAATTATATTGTTATCCTAAATACACTGTGACAGAAATGTCAGTTTATATAAGACACTGAAACATATTTGACAAAATTGACTTTAGCAGATCAATCCAGTGAACATAAATAATTTTGCAAGTCCATAGCTTATCAAGACTCAATAAGAAAGAAGGATTTAAGTTTCTCTTATTTGGTATTTATATTATTTGTTTTCTTTCAATGTCTCCTTTTGACAAATAACTACATAAAGAAAATTAAGGCATGGAGTAATGTAGAAAACAAAAAGAAATACCAATAAAGTTTCTTCATACTTGACTGTAAATCATATTGAGTGTTATGTCATCTTTTTTATGCTTTCTCTTAGGAGAGCAAACGTTTTTTAGATAGAAGAAAACCCATAGGTCATTTACTTCAAAGCCTTGATTTTAGTGTCAAGAAAACTGAAGTTCAGAGACACGAAATGACTTGCCCAAAGCCGCTGGTGCAATTAGGAGCAGACGAACCAGATCAGTGGTTTAAGGAGACAATTTAGGTCTGGGAACTCCTGACTCCCAAACATTTGCTTCCTTCTGCATTCCATTCTGTCTCCTGGCTTTATTCTTTATTTATGTTAGTACTTGTGAGCCTCTTGGCAGGGAGAAAAGTCATCAAAATCTAGCTTTTCCCTAATCAGAAAAAAAAGAAGATAAAAAAGTGAAGGACCAAAAATAAAAATTATAATTTACCAACTTCTCTCTCAAGAGGCAAAGTACAGAGGTCTCTTAAATCAGCATTTAAAATTTCTTACACCTTTGACATTTGATTGCATTTTGAAGGTTATATAAAGAGGGTTCTCTCAGCTCTGAGTCTTGGTACTGACTTCAATATGACAGATTTTAATACCAAAGAAGATCAAGAACTTTGGGAAGGTTGGCCCACAAAACATCATTGGGGATTGTAAACTAAACTAAGAAAAACACAAGATATGTTTTTTGAGATTCAGTCCAATACAAAGTTTAATTGGCTCCCAAAGCAAGTGTTAGGATTAGTTTTGCTGAAAAATTTAAAGGTAATTTTTTTAAACAAATACATTTAAAGCAATGTACTTATTAAAACAGAAAAACAGAGAAAACACCATCTTTAAAGTGCTTTTATTTTCCTTCCTGACACAGATCTATCTACGGTGTTAGATATTTGAGTTGAATTAGAATGTATTTTATCAATAGGGAACTATGTTTCCTGATTTTATTAAATATCAATACATTCAAGGAGCAGCAGTTCCTTGATACTAACTAACTGGACTTTAACACACTGAAATTTCTTGCATGAAGATTTAATTGTACTTGATAAAAATACATATTTGATATCTGTATCTGTCTAACACATAAAAATGTAGACAGAATCATGTTAATTTAGGGATTATTTTTCTGGTAAAGAATGAGGCAATATGCTGAGAATATCCAGAATGGTCATGTTGTGAAAAATGATTATCATTTTCAGACAGATCGGATGAGATTTCCATGTATTTTTCATAATTTCCAAGAGGATTTAATTACTTGTAACAAACTTTTCCTGGTATCACTTAAAAAGACACAAAGCAAAACAAAAGTAAAAGGAAAGGAAAGAAGAGAAGAAATTAAACTAGTGCTATTTTAGACCAGAGTTATTAAACTCGCACAGCACTTTGTATATATTTCTATCATCACGATTATATTATTTTGTGTTGTAATTATTTTTCTTTTTCCCACTAAATTTTAATCTTGGAATTCTGGGACTACCTTAATCTTCGAGTCTCTAGATTAGGCATAAAACAAGTCACCATTAAAAAGTTAATAGATTTTTGCTGAATTAATGGATTGATTAAAAAAGATGGTTGCAAGAATCAGAGTTGGTGACGAATAAAGACAGTTTAGAGAGTAAGGAGAGAAGTATCATAGCATTTCAGGTGTAATGAGGAGTCATAGGTAAGTTGCTAATGCCACTGGCTTCTTTTAAGGCAGAATTAATGTTGAACAAAAAGGAATCACCCACTTCCACAGATGTGTTTATTGGTGCATAAGAGTAAGAATGTGACTCTGGCACTGTCACATGAGGAATTTCATTTCATAGAAGTCACAGTGGAAGTGCACATTCCACTACTTCAATATAGCGTATTATTATTTCTATTATTTCAACCTTCACCCTCCCTCCAGCGCTAAATCTGAATAAGTCTATATATCTTATAAGAATTTTCAGGGTATATTTACATCATCAAGGCATCCCTCAGAGGTAAAGACATGCCAGAGCACAGGGAATCAAAATGCAACAATTTTTCCCTCGTCAAACAGTTTATTCCAGGTGAAAACTTATTAAAATACAATTTAAAAGGATAATAAGAGAAATGAATATCATGAAATATTTGTGGAAGCTGAGAGCAAGTACCCAGGTAGGAAGCTTCTCCTGAGGCTGGTGTGTTGATAGCCTTTGAAAGACACATGGGGTAGGTCCTAGACCTGGCAACCACCCCACCTGGTGTACTGTCAAGATTACCAGAGGAGGTATCAATACGCTCGCTTTCCAGCGTAGGCTCTGTGATTTAGAACAACTCAGTTCTTTGAAGTTAAGTTTTCCCATGCATAAAAATCTTTGTTGCTTCCTTTTTTCTCTTTACTATCTACCTAGAAACCATTTGTTAAGCATCTACTAGGTATAAATCACCGTGGCACTCCCATTGCCCCAAATAGGTGTGCTAATGCCTCAAAGCGTTGTTGAGAAGATGAAGTATTAACAAAGGAGTGGGAACCTTGCAAATAGTGAAGTGTTAGGTAAAGGAAAAAGCTTATCTCTGACCCATTCTATGTTCCCTATTAGTTCTAACTTCCTGGTATCTACATCATACCTTGCTTCCCTCCCTTCCTCCACCAACACAATGATCACATCAATGCGGCAAAATCTGGGAAGCATCTTATCATAAATTTGATAGTTCCCCGCAGTGATCATTCTTGTTAGGCTAGTAGAAGACAACTGTATGCCTTGAGTGTCCCTGACTTAAAAACAAGGACATGCACACACACACAGAGAGAATACACTCAACTCAAAAGTGTCTGTGTGGGTGGGTGGGTGGGTGTGTGTATTTAAGAGAAGAAAGATAAAAGGAGAAGCACCCTGCACCTAATTTCCAGCAAGCCTACATATATATTATTATTTTTTAATGAGGATGGGTCACAGTTTTTACAATACCACCCCCTTGCCTAGAAATTACACTTCTGTAAAGAGCTGTCTGTTAAGTAACTAAACATAACAGTAACTATCATTTACCGAGTACTTACTATAAGGTAGGTACTGGATAAATGGATTTAATCCTTTGAAATGGATACTATCATCCTCATTGTACAGATGGTGAAACTGAAACATATAGAGGTTAAGAGGGCTGAATTTATGCAGTCTACAAGATAGAACAAGGATTTGAAACCAGGCTAGTATGGCCTCAAAACCCAAGCTCTCAATCATTATGTTACCTGCAGAACAAAGCCCATCCACTAACGAAAGTGCTAAGCATTTGACTCCCCAAGGTCATTTCCTTTGTGTCCACGATGAACACCTACCATTCACTTTTATTCTACAACCATCTTTGGGAAAGAACACATTCAAAATGAATATAGCTAGAGTCAAGCGTACTGATACTTTGATTAGAAAAATATATATACACACACATACATCTACATAAAAGGTAAACATTTGGAGTCATAAAACTCAATGGACTGGAAAACTTTACTGTAGGACCAAAGATCCAGATCCACCTCGAAATGTCTCAAGTGCCTCATATGTAAGAATTGATCACTGAATTAATAACCAAATTATTAAAAACAGATTAAGAGAATAGATTATAATTTATAATGACTATGGAATTGATGGAATATTAGGAAAGATGTTCCTTCCCTGAAAGAATTCAAACCAACGGAATACATTTCAATTATTCAAACAACAATTTCTACAAGATATTTTAGCTCTTGATATTGCCAGATAAATATCTGGACTTAATTTTCTTTATATTATTATTTTATTTTTGTTTTATATTTATAGCTGCACTTACATATTTCTATTTATTTATTATATTATTATTACATCATATTAATATTCTTGCATTCTACTAGACCATGTGTAGTTGAGATAAATCACTTTTCAGCAGTCCCCAATCTTTTTGGCACCAAGGATCTGTTTCATGGAAGACAATTTTTCCACAGACCGGGGTGTTAGGGGGGATGGTTTCCGGATGATTCAAGTGTATTCCATTTATTGTGCAGTCAAACCTCTCAGCTAATGATAATCTGTATGTGCAGCCACTTCCCAGCACTGGCATCACCGCCTCAGCTCCACCTCAGATCATCAGGCATTAGATTCTCATAAGGAGTATGCAACCTGGATCCCTCGCACGCGCAGTTTACAGTGGGGTCTGTGCTCCTATGAGAATCTAATGCCACCGCTGATCTGACAGGAGGCGGAGCTTATGCAGTGATGCAAACTTTGGGGAGCATCTGTAAATACAGATGAAGCTTCACTCACCCATCCGCCGCTGCTAACCTCCTGCCGTGTGGCCTGGTTCCTGTTAGGCCACGGACTGGTACCAGTCCACGGCTCCGGGAGTTGGAGACCACAGCTTTATATAACATATCAGCTTATAGCATCCCAGAACTCACTCACATAGAGTTCTTTTTTTCCATATCGTCAACAGCTCAACAAGACCCCCGTCACCTCTGATTTTCTGTTTTTCCCTCATAATCTGTGTGGCCTCCTTCAAGACCATGTCAGGATATTCTGAGAGCCTGGACCACCTGAGCCTGAGAACCAGAAGGCACTGAGCATCAGCTTATCAAAATCCTGGCTAAGTAGTTCCAATTTCTATAATAGCCTCATTTGTTTGCGCTCAATAAAATCACACCACTTAAAGAAAGGACTCAGATGTGAGTGACATATGCTTCCCTTGGTAATGCACAGAATTTAGAAACAAAGTGGAAGCCAAAACCTTTCCTATGTCACATTCTTCTGAGTTTATTACTGCTTTGAAAAATGAATCAGAATTGAATCTTTCCCAGTTTCTACTCTTCTGGTCTCTATTAGAAAGGGCAGCCAAACTGTCACAGAAACCATCTGGGATGGGGACAGGGAAGGAGAGGGAGCCGTGTGGCTCTCTTCTGGGGAAGAGCAGGCATAGGGAGTGGGCTCATGCTGCCAGAGGGAGCCAGCAGTGACGCTGACAGTTCATTGTCATTCGTTCTCAGCATAAGCACCAGTAGCAAGGGCCACTTTAGGAGGCTTCAAGACAGAGAGAATGATGCCAAGGGAGGCACAGAGAAGCTTCGGGGGTGACTAAACATCCACACTGTTGTATGGTTGAACATTTGTACATCTATCTCCTCTAGCAGAGCATAAAGTTCTCTATGGCAGAGGTTATGTCCTAAACACCACTGCTGTCCCAGCATCCTGCAAGGGACTTGGCACAGGATAGGTGCTCCTGGAACATTTGCTGAAAACAGGAATCAGTAAATAGGGTCCCAGCCCCACCAGATTCCACAAGCTACTTCTAGCTTCTCAAACATACTCAGGCACATGCACTTGATTTCAAGGGCAAAGTTGTTATCTATTTTTAATAAAGAAGCGGCTTGAGTGAACCTCATTTCTGTTTCCTTACTCTCATACTGTTTTCTGTTTGCTTGAGCAAGAATCTGGACTAATTCCAGGCTTCACTTCATTTTAGAAATAGCTGAAATCTAATCAGGGCTGTATATGCTTCATCTTTGTCTCTGTCCCTGTGCCTCCCTTCTTCTCTCATCCCTCTTTCTCTGCCTACCCTCTCCCTCCTGCTTCTTCTCCTCCCTGCCTCCACCTCCTCCCTGCCTCTTTCCACCCAGCCCTGCCACTCTCTTTCTATCTCAGTTGATATACAAATCCCAGACATATAGATAAGACACATTAAACTGAATAGCTCATTTTAAAAAACTGTTTCAAGTTAAGATTGTAATGCTTAGTGTGCGAGAAGGAAAGCTGTCCTTATAATTTTAGGATTTTTTTTGTTTTATTGTACCCTAAAAATTAAACTCTGTAAATGCGACTTAATTTTACTTTCCCACTTTTTCCTTGATAAATAATAAATGCTTGTGTGTATATGTGTATTTAAGAGAAATGTTTTTTGTTGAAGGAGAGTTGCAGACTTCTTTTAAAGGCTGTACCTAATTACATTTATAAACATATCGCTTTTGGCGTTACTCTAAGCAGACCAATAAGTTGCCTGCAAAAGGTAAAAAATAAAATAAAACTACCTTGCTCAAAAACAAATTTGTTATAGATACACCTGAACACTGATTTTGTATATGCAAGATATCATTGGTCAGTCATCTGATTTTAGATAGAAGGTTTTTCCTGTGTTCTTGTTCCCTAGAAAGAATGTAATTCAGGAGCAAGAGTGACTTGGAATTGGACTTTTATAAATGTATGTAAAAATTCCCTTTGCTGTGGAGATTGGAATTATAGGTTTGTGTCAGATGAACTGCCAGTAGGGTCACTTATTCTAGAAAAGTCTCCTAAACAATAATTCTTACTATTACTCCCCTTTAGGATCAGAGAATATAACTTTTTAAACTTCCTTTTAGTACTGATATAAGGTAAAAAATATCCCAATACTAATTCTCTGTTGTCATTAATATACATTGTCTGGTAACATATTTTTTAAAAAACAGACCAAGAAACTACTATTTTAAGTATGGAGAAAAACTACATTCATTATCCAGCTATATAAGGAAGTTAAATGCTACAGGGCTAATGCAGGCAATGACAGAAAACTAATAATAAAGATGTTTCTATTTTAAATTTAAGAACAAGAGAAAATAAATACTGTGTGAGAGAAAAAAAATGACAATAATTGGACAGGTCATATACATGGAGGGATAATAGCATTTAGCATTCTCTTGCTTCTCAAACTAGCCAATCATCGATCTTCTAGGTTAATGGAGAGTGCAGCGTGGGGGTGCACTATGGTTAATACACGTTCAAGAATACCAGAGAAGATAAAGGACTGCTCTACTTTCTCATCTCCTGAGATGCATGAGCATGTGTTGTAGTTAAGGGTCACAGCACCGCAGCCTCAAACACGCTCTTCCTTGCATAAGAAAGCAACTCGAGTGGAGAAACAACCCCTAATGAGACACCATAGGCGTTACAGTCAGGCAGTTCTACCGCTGAATTCTATATCCACCCTTTATTAGCTGTGTGATCCAGAGAAAGTTAGTTAATCTCTAAGCCTCAATTTCTTCATCTGTCAAATGAGCATAACAGTACCTACTTAACATAGTTGTGAGGATTAAATCAAATGAGTAATGTAAGCAGAACAGCATGAAACCTGGCTCTCAATAAAAATTAGTACCATCACCATCATCAGTATCACCACCACCACCACCATCATCACTACCACCACCACAAATGTCACCACCACTGCCACTACCTCCTTCACCACCACCACAAATGTCACCACTACCACCACCAATACCACCTCACTACCACAACCATCACCACCACCACAAATGTCACAACCACCACCGCCACCACCACAAATGTCACCACCACCACCACCACCACTTCTACCATCAGCACCACCACCGCCACCATCATCACCGCCACCACCATCACCACCACCACTACCACTACCACCTCCTCCACCACCACCACACATGTCGCCACCACCACCAACAATATCATCATCACTACCACAACCATTGCCACCACCACAACCATACCACCATCACCACTACCACCTCCACCATCACCACCCATCACCTCCACCACCCTATCATCTTCATTTTACATATGAAAAAAACTGACTCAGAACTTAAGTAACTTGCTCAAAGGCACAAAGCTAGTGGGGGACAGAGTTAGAGCCCAAACATGGGTGTGGAATCCAAGTTAAGGGATCCTCCTAAGTCTATCTTCATCTCAGGAAGGCTAGCATGGAAAAATGGGGTGGCCTTGGCTTCAAGGGTCACCACAAAGCTTCAGAATACCTAAAACTCCAGATTTGTCATGCCTAAGCACAAAAAACAAAACTGAAAGCAGAAAACTATATCTGGAAAATATCCTAGGCTATTTTTATTAATATTTGAATCGCCAGTTATGCTGAAATCTCCCTGCTTGCCCCATTACCATGAGCACCATCCTGAAAGGCAAGAGATCCAAGTTCTGCTTTTGGCTCTGTTTTTGCCCCTTGCCTCCAAATCTTCAACTGTCACCAAAGAACACAATGCCTATTCCCACATCTGACCCTGTGGAGACACTGTAAGAAGGAAAGAAAATGTCATCTAGAGCACCGAGTCCTCAGGAGAAAGGCAGGAAATAAAAGGAATTGTTTATTTAGCCTGGCTCTATAGTGAGACAGCTGTATAGGCCTGTGAAAAGAAAGGGCCCTGGCTGGCTCAACCTTTGGCAAACACATGAGAATTACATAGGTGGGGTGAAAGGCCAGGAGAGGAAGCAATGGAGGAGATTTCCTATAATTCTACCCATATCGTTGACTGCTTGCTTTCCTTCCCAGGACCTCTGGACTCCCCACGAGCAGGGTGGACATGGCAAGGCACTGTGGGAAGCTAGCAGCTGAAGTCCTGCCTGCCCTCTCAGCACCTTCTAGCCCCCACATCCCCAGCCGGCTTTCCCAAGGCAGTCATAAGGATTATCTCTGGTGCCACTGACCCACCTTCTGCTGCCTTCTCATCCTTCCCTGCCACCTGGCCCAGAGCCACTTTGACTCCACTGTTGCAAGGCTAATACTTAGGAGTTGTACCACCTCAAAGAATGAAGCTCCATGATCAGATTCCAGTAGCCATGACAGCACATGATGAAGATATTTTGCAGGAAAACCTCTACACTTCCCATGATATTACAATATTGCCCATAGGCAATTTTCCACACCTTAGCTAACCCAAGAACAGCAAAATAACAATAATCCTACTATAGGTGCTATGCCCTCAAGGTTGCTTCTTTCAAAGGAATTACATATAATTAAATCTCCTTCCCTGAGTTACTGGTATCCTTAGGAAATAAAAGCAAAGAAAATCTCTTCCCACTTCACAATTTAGTGTAAAATTTGCTCAGATTTTACAAGATGATGGCAGAGCAGTAAACCTGAGAAAATGAGGTAACAAAATGGGTTGATAATTGCTCAAGTGATTACAGGATTACAGGAAATCAAACCATTTCTAGAGATCTAAGGATTAACTCACAAAGAGCAAAATAAAATGCTAACAACATTTTACTGAAGATCTAAATTTTCTTTAGAAACTGCAAGAAGCAATGTGGTACAGAAGGACAAGCACATAAGCTTTTAAGTCAAATAGACAAGAGTTCAAATCTTAGATCCATAATTCACAAGCATTTTGAAGAAATTATTTAATTTCTCTGAGTTTAAGTTTTTTCATCTGCAATGCCACTTACTTCATTGGGTTGTTACAACATTAAATATATAAAAAGCATTTGAGAAAGTTCTTGGAATATATTATGTTGTCTAATAGCAATGGTCTTCTAAATTTTGTTTCTATACAATCCACCACAAAAGGGTTCCAAAAACAATAATTCTTTAAGGGACACACTCGGATTGATTTAGACAGCCTCATAATGATATAAAATCCCATGAAACGAAATGAACTTTCACTTTGTCTTTCATTAATTTTGATAATGATCCTGTCTATTTATTGAAATTACCCATTCTCTGAGGTTTATCAAGCTATGACTCCATCTTAAAATGCACAACCCATTTTTCTTTCCAATTATGCCTTCTGTCCTCCAAAAGCAAATGCAAATATTTTGTCCAAAATTAAGGCTTCCCCTACAGTTTACACAATGTCTTTATAACAATGTTTGTACTTATCAGAATATGCACCATCTCATTATCTCCCATTTTAGAGTATAAGGAGTATATTTCTTCTATTTTCTTCATAATTATTAGCCCAGTGCTGGGCACAAATCAGTAGCTTATTAAGTACATGCTGATTAATTGATATATAATTTCTCCTCTACCCCTAAACTAGTGAAGCAATCAGCCTCCTATGTAGTGGCTTTGAATGATGACTAAGAAAAAAGTCCATAATTTAAACACTTCAGTGATTCTAAACTATTTCCATTTGCTAAGAAAAAATTCCTTTACATAAAGATATAACCTCAAACTTTAATTAGCACTGGAAAAATGCAACTACAACTGCAAATATGGCAATCTGGTTGACATGGTAAATAACCTTTCTGCACATAATCAATTTAGGGTTCTGGCAGTACTGAATTAAAACTCCTAAATGTTTTTGGCTCTTTCCCTGTCTTATTTTTATGATCATTATGCATTCAGAAAACATATGCATTTATAAAAACATCTTGTAGTTATAATTTAGGTTTGCAGATGATACTACATGTGATTTGGCTCTAAAAAGAGATAAATATTCTGGTCTGAAAAGATAATCCACTAAAGCACAAATCCATTAAAACATTAAAGTTATTCCATACAAATATCTTACATTATTAGCACATTACCTAGGAAAATTTTATGTCAATATAAAATATCTTGTATCCATCATTTTAATAGTCTAAATGTAGCACATAGAATTCTTCTGCTATAAAGTTAATCTTGAAACATGTTGGATTCAAGAATAGTACATGCTAACAGCCTTTCTTGTCTCGCCATATATTCTCTAGTATTTTTCATTTCTGATTTCCCCATATAATTATTTTTCTTATCATTTTAAGTTTTCTTTATATCTTTGTTTCACTTTTTTAACATCTGGCTGTCTTCTTGTATTACATATTGTGTTCTGCTCTCAAAATTGAATTGCCATCTCCTATAGCTAGGTCTTTATTCCTTGGAATTCTGTACAGCAAGAAAAGAACACGGGTAATATAAATAGGAAAATCAAAATATTTATTTTCCCTGGAATATAATAATAATCCCGTAGAACCTATATAATACTGAAATTTTATTGCCTCTAGTACTTTTGCCAAAAAGAAGAAAATGTGATATAAATATTGTCAGAGAGCTGAGATGGTTTCCACATCATATTTCCTAGACTTGATGAAGTTAAAACTATACTTGAAAATGTCAGAGTTGTTAAAACAAAATTAATTTTGGATAGACTCATCATTTAATATATTATGCTGTGACTAGGAAATCCTGGTAATCTGATTTTCTAAGTAATATATCATGAAAATTTTCCAACTTACATATTTTGTTTTTTGAACTCTACATTTTAAATATACAATAGTAAATGCTAATGATCTTTTGAAATGTCTTCCAAAAATGATATTATTACTGTGGTATAACTAATTAAATTTGATTTGTAGCTACATTAGTTAATTAATCTTAACATTTTCCAGAACAGTTAAGCTAATGTTAGACCTTGGAAGACCGAACAATATTTTGTAATAATTATTACCACTAAACTAGCACCATTAAAGAACAATCATTAACAGCACTTCAAATTTGTAGATATCACCTACCAAACCACAAATCAAATCAGCATATTCTTCATTCATTTTTTATTAGCTATTAACATTAGACAATTCCCTGTTGAAAGTCAAGATTACTTGGCCTGGGTTTAGTATTTGTCATTGATTGAGCTTATACAAAAACATCTGCTTGTTAATTATATCTATTTAATAGGCTTTTGCTTTGTAATTTTAAAATGTTTTGCTGAGAATATGTTTTATTAGAGATTATAAGCACCATTTATCACTTATCAACATTTTTTCTCAAATACATTTTGATCTTAGAAAAGGTCAAGTTGAAATAATTCAACTCATTTATGTAAGAATATGAATGAACAGGTACAGATATTCCCATATTATAAATTTAAATTACTTCTTCTACGCTAAAAATAAGATCTATACTAAAAGTAAGATTTGTGTCTTCTATACTAAAAATAAATGACTTCTTTCATACTAAAAATAGATTCCAAAATCTATCTTGTTTTTGGAATCAAAGAATCAATAAAGCTATACTATCTCTTAGTCTCCATCCCTGATCTGATTGGACTCTATTTCTACCTTGGTTAATGGCTCCTTAAAATTAGATAACTTTTAACTCCAGGCTTTTCCAGGAATCTCTTTATGATGTTCTGGAAACAATTATAAATTCTGGCTTTGTGTACAGCATTAAACAAACAAAAAAATATTTTTCAAAGTATTTAATAAAGTTTAATGGTGTCAACACCATTTGTGCATTGTAGGTTTTGAAGAAAGTCACCTCTCAAGATTTGCTATGTAATTCGATGAGATACAAATTCATTCTTAAAGATAAGTTAGGTTGAGACTACATAATCCAACTCCATTGCATGATGACAAACTTTCTTTTACTTGGATCTGACTGGATGGGTGTGGCACTGGAGATAATCACACACACACAAAAAAATCCCATAAAAAAAGTAATGATTTCTAAACTGGTAAACAGGCCAGCATAACTCTTGTATCTTCCATAATATATTTTTCTAGAAACACTGTCTTTGAATCCTTGGTGCTTAAGGGGGTAAGTACCAGTCACATAAACAATTCATGCAATCAATAGAGACCTACTAAGTATCTATAAAGCTTGTCTATAGAGTCAAGATGAAATTATTGTAAATAATAGAGCCCAGATGTATTCCATCTTTTATGCATCAAAAAAAAATTAAAATTCTAGAAAGAAGAAAAATGTAGGGCTGTAATTTCCTTCCACTTATAAATAAAATGCTTTACCGTTTCTAAAATTTCACATTTCAACCTAACCAATAAAACACTGTAAGAGTTTTATAAAACAAGGAACTGGTGACTGATCTAGAATACTCCCAAGGATATATATACAGAGATGGCACTAATTCTTAACAATCTTCACCAGTTCCACCAATTCTTACAAGAAATCTAGATTTCTAAAAATGGAGTTTGGCAATATTCCTTCTTTCGCAAGAGTAAAATCAATTTAATTGCATAGGATGAATGTTTTAAATGGAGCTTGGCAGAATAAATTATTCCATCAAATCACTGTCAATCTTTTCTTTAAATCATTTTTCTTCTTCTTCTACATTGTGCCACCCGAAGGAAGGTTATTTATCTGAGATTTAGTAAAAGTCCTGGACAGCAGAGTAGATAGGAAAAGCTACTTTTCAAATAAACAAGTACAGAGTGATTATTCTTAAGAGAAAGCAAGACAAAATTTTCAAGAGAAAACATCCTTTGTCAAACAAACAAAACAATACACCGATTTAAGGTGCTTTAAGGGCTACCCTTGTGAGTTCTATTAATAACATGAAATACACCTTTAATAACATGCAGTACACTTTTACATGGATTACAAGTGCTGCCTAGTACAGGAGGGTTACATAACTAAAAGGATTATTAAATATAATGGGAAAGAATTTTTAGCAAAGAAATAAAGTTTATGTGTGCTAACCTGGGCAAGATGACATTCAACACATGACCTTTGGAAAAATTCTTTCTTGGGTATGAAGGATATTAATTTGCTACTATATCACTATCTTTCAGTGAAATAAATGTCCCAAGAAAACACATCTCAGTAAGTGGAACATTAACAACATGAGAACCAACATAAAATCTATATTAACCAAAACATTATCCCCCCAACACACACATCACAAGATGGATATTATAATCTCTGTTTTGCTTGTTTTCATTGTGATACTGTACTCAGTAACTGTCTATCTGTATAATACAATGTCAAAGAGATGTAAAGACATGGGAAGGCTCTTCTTAGGAAAATCTGTTCTCTGTGCCCATTCCCACCTTTTTGGTTTGTTTCCCTACACTTTCATTTAAAAAAAAAATTATATGCTCCCTACACTTTCAGTAGGAGAAATTTCATACTTAGCATACATTTGCCATTTGACATATCACCTGCCATTAGCACAAGACCTAACCATTTTCAGAACTGACTGTATTTAATACTTTTTCCCTGAAATTTCTAAATCACCAATGCTTCAACCAACATAATCATTCATTTCGATGTCCTTTGTTGCACTACAGATATTATAAATAGTTTCCTCTCTTCCTTCCTTCCTTCCAGTTTAGACATTGCTCATTTAGTCAAATTTTCTGGTTTGCTTTTGGGGAGTTGAATGCAAAGCCCTTTCCTAGGCCAGGAAGGAGGAACAGCTCTCTAAATAACAATTTTCAGTGGAAAAATCACTGCACAACTGGGTACTTCATGTTACAACATAGGCACAGTTGTAACCAATAGGAAGAGTAAATTGTTCCTCCTTCTTATTTCTGACCTGCTCCCTGACAAGTAGGACGCTTGGACAGAATCTTATTTCTCTCTCCATCACTATGTAAGTAAGGTAAAAGGGTTTGTTTAATCATGTAAAGTAAAACCAGAATGGAACCACAAAAGAGTTGTATAGTTTTTCTCATGTTAGCATAAAACCGAAGAAGCGGGGTTGGTCATTAAGTCATAATTAAGCATTAGTATTTAAGCAGAAACCTTAACTTATATTGCCACAAAACACAATGTCAGATAAAACCCACAAAAATATTTTCAGCCAGCTCTGGTAGTCAGGAAATTCTTTTCAGAGGTGTTTCCTTTTTGGGCTTTCCCAATTTATACTCAGCAGTGAACTTAGAGACCTATTGTGATGTTTTACACATTCCTTTTCTGTGTATGTATCACGTGATTCAAAATAGAATACAAATTTTTCAACCCATCTCAATGAAGTGATCTGATAAATTGTATCACAAGATTCATTTCATCATGGTTCACAATGTACTTAAAATATGAAAAGATACAAAAGTAAAAATAAAATCTTGATGTCAAATGAAGATCTCTGTGTGTAGAGCATATTGATAAGTGGCACCCAAGTGAGGACTGGTATTTGGAAAGTTGTTTTGTATAATAACAACTTCATTCATTGTACGTCATTTAGTTTAAAAAATGATGCACACACCCTTGCATTCTTAAACACACTCAACCACACATACGCACACACATACACACACACATACATACACACACATATATATACGCAAAGAACTTACACAATTTCATCGTTCTGGAATTCGAGCTCTCCACAGGTGTCCTCAAAGTCCTCCCCTCCACCTCTGGCAGTCCCTTCAACGGTTTTATAGGGAACGATAACATTTCCTCGAGCTCCAGATGTTCTCAACACTTTCACCTCCATGATGCCAATGCTCTCACTCACGTGAGTCACAGGTTCCTCAAAAGTAAAGATGCCTGCATGGTCATCATCAAAAATAGTTACAGTGGCAGTGGAGGGAGAGCCAAGGCAAGCAAGGGCAGAAACGTGATTGGCTTCCAGTATGCCATCTTCTGAAGCTTCAGAAGACACTTTGACATTGCTGAGATGCACAAGGAAATTCTCATCCTCCTCAAAGATATCATCATCAATAATGCCAACTCTGATTTCTTTCTGGGTCTCGCCAGGCTTAAAGACCACAGTTCCTTCGGTAAATTCATAATCAGACCCAGCATTGGCAGTACCATCCTCTGTTCTAAAGTCAACGAACACAGTGTTGGTCAAATCACCACCTCTGCGGATAATGGTCAGGGCCACTGTACCACAGTTCTCCAGACACTGATATGTCCCTTGTTCAAAGAAGATCTTACTAACAGGGTCATTTTCAGCCACTTCCGTGTTGACCTCGTGCATGCTAACGGCCTTCCTGGCTTGGTCAGCTGCGTGCCTCTTTAAAATGTTGCCAGCTCCAGTCATCAGGCGAGTAGCTTGAATTCGGTAAAACGCTCTACTTTTCTGCTGCTGACTTAGGACTTGGTAGTTTGCTAATTCTATTAATTGCTCAATTTCTTTCTCTGGATGCTTCTGCTTAAGTTCCTTCAGAATTCTAGCCATTTCTCGCCTAGCTTCTTCATCATCCTGGTCCCTCTCATCCACTTCCAGAACCAGAGCGCCATCTAAGAAGTTGTCAACGTGAGAATTGACCACTTTCCCATCCATTTCAATTTCAGTCTTGGAAGATGGCCTGTCTCCTTCATGTTCAATAATCATTCCCCTCTGCTTGCCAGCACGATACCTCTTGTAGACATACTTGTAAAAGAGAAGCCTCCTATCTGCCACCCAAGCGAACACAACACAGATGGGAAAGAAGAAGAAAGTAAGCAAACCTTCCCAGACTTCCACAACGCCAGGAGAGATCACAGACAGAATAATGTAAAGCCAGGTGTAGGCGAAGATGCTCCAGGCTGCCGTCACAAAGAACACGCGCAAGTGCTTGATCTTCCTTGTCTCGCCATCCGGAACCACGTAAACACAAAGTGCGATAATGATGAACATATTGAAAGCAGCACTTCCCACGATGGTGCTAGGACCAAGGTCTCCTGCAGTGAAGTTGTGGCCACACACTTCAATTACTGAAAGGAGAATCTCAGGAGCAGAAGAGCCCAGTGCCATCAAGGTCAGGTTAGACACTGTTTCATTCCAGATCCTCACAGTTGTCTTGGTGGTCTCTCCATTGGGTTTCTTTATGGTTATTTCTTTTTCTTGAGATGTGATGACTTCTATAGAAGACATGAACCGATCAGCTATGATAGAGACTCCAAGAAACATGTAGACCATGGCCACAAAATACACAGTAGCTCTAGCAATTTTGTCCCCAAAAGAAGGGTCTTGGGGCTCCCAAATGGGCAAAATCACCCCTTTCTTACAGTAATATGAGCCAGTACATTCACCTGTGGTTTCATTTCCTTCTCCTTCATTTTCTGTCTCAGCACTTACATGGTCCACATGGGAAAACAAGAGCGCCACAATGACTAACAGACGAAATCCCATTGAAAAGGTGGGTGAGAGACTTAATCGCAGCATGTTGTGCATGAGATTTCCAGCTGTCACAACCTACTGGTAAAAATAAGATGGGGGTGGAGGGTGGAAAAAAAAAATCACACTATTAGAGCTACATCCAAAGCATGATTAATTACTTATTTTTATTAATTTTACCAAGAACTTGTTTATATTTGACCATTACAAATGTATTCTAAAACTTCACTAGTAATTAAGCAATCCTTTGTAATACAAGTTTACAACTCAATTTCTCTGTGAATTTTCTATGTGTAGTCCCCATTCACTGAGCAAGATACACAATTGACTTATTAGAAATGGAAAGTTCAATTATAGCCTTGCCTTATTAAATACACATTTATGCATGCTAATAGCCAAAAAGAAAAAGAAACCAAAACTTTTGAAGCATTAAATAATTTCCTCCTTATTGCTAAAGCAGATTTCCTCTTAAATTTTAGTTAATACAACATCTTCCAGAAACTGTTTCTTTGCCAAAAGCACCTTATTAACATTGATGCTTTGAAATTCAGTCTCTGAAAAAATCCCACCAACATAAGGCCTGATGATTATCTTAAATTCTGGAGTACACTGTATTTCATGAAATCATGTCCTGTTCCACATTCACTTGGAAACAGAGAACTCTTCAAGCTTGCCTGCAATCAAAGCTCAATGGTATTTGTTCTAGAGGGGGAAAAATTCTGCTGTCGTGCAATATTTCCACACATTAAGTACAGTTTTTAAAGCATGTTTTGATGAGAGCACATTTCCTCCTAATTTTCAGCCAGCCCAGGTCCCCTGATACATTAGCAGCTGGGCATCTGGTTCTTCAAGCACAGCTCTTCACATCTGTGCACAGAGCCTGCTTTAGAACCTGCAGGACATTCACACCGGAAAGGGAGATAACCAGGCCTGGGCCTCATCGTAGGTAAGAGCCTGGCAGGCTGTGAAATCAGCGTCACCAGCCTTAAAATGTTCCTACTCAGTGTCGATGTCGTACTTTCCGTGGTCATTCTAAAACACATACTAGTTCTGTAGTGAGTTCAAGTGACCAAAAACTGCAGGGCCAATAATTCCATCTAAATTAGCTCATGTGGCATAACAACAGTGACCACAAAGTATACACATGATGGCAGATCGCAGGCCATCAGGGATACGGCAACAGAGTCACTGAGCAGCACAAGCAAAGCAGTGGGCTGAGCTGCTGCAGCCCTCCCCACCAGCTCAAGCAAAACTGAGCTCAGACCTTACATCCCCTCTGCCTCCAGAAGCTGCGATGGGGGTGGGGGAACTGAAATAGAGGAAGATCTACTCCAAGTCAGGGTACCTCTCATCTGGAAGGCCTTGCAAGAGGGACCAGTTATGACATCAGATAACACAGCAATAAGAAGAGGTCCTCAGTCAGAACACAGCCTGATGGCCTGGAAAAAGTTCAAAGAGGAGCTGGATTAGAGGCTTTCACAGCTTCAGGCTGGCTGATAGCCACCCCACGTTCGCCTACACTCTCTGGCTCGTGTTTGCTGCTGGTGGTCTATGCTGAAAACTACACCAGGGCCTAGGAGAACCCCCATGCCTAGCATATACTGGCAGACCCTCAGAGATCCCACCACAGCCTAAAGCTGTTTTTAGCTCATTACTATTGAGAGATAAGCTTCTTTGACATTTTTCCCATATCAAAGAAGACCAGTAGAGAGTTAACAGTAGTAGAGAATTTACTCTCAATCTAAGTAAAAGACTGAACATAGAAGAAGCACATTTTCAAATATGCAGAAGTTCATATTCAGGATGTCTGCTTGTTCAGACATTGCAGAGCTTCGGTGAGTTGTGGAATTTCTGCTTAAAGCAAGGTGAGATTCAACTGGGCTGCAAGAACAGAGGAAGATCTAGTTCCAACTCCCTTACTCATCCAGTTATTCCACAGATATTTATGCATGCTTAATATGCATTTTAGAGTGACTTGCTAGCCTCTCTTCTGGGTCCTGAGAATTCGCCAGTGAACAAAACAAAGTCTCTGTTCTCACTGAGTTTATATTCTAAAAGGGAGGAAACAAATAAATATAAATGTCAGATGGTAAAAAGTGCTATGGTGTGTGGAGGGGAGCAAGCTAAGGAGAAGTGGGAGTGTGTGTGTTTGCGTGCCTGTGTGTACAGTGTGTTCACACCCATGGTATGCATGCTTTTATATTGGATGGTTAGAGAAGGCCTCTCTGGTAAGGTAACATTTAAACACAGTCCTCAAGAAAACAAGGGGTCAAGTCTCATGGATATCTGCAGGAAGAGAATTCCAAGCAAGTGCAAAAGTCCTCATGGGAACTATGCTCAGCATAGCCCCAAACCGAGGACAAACCAATGTGGGAAGGGACCAGGCACGGGGTGGGGGGCTGGGGGATGGGCAAGACTCTGATTGGGGGCACTGAGGGCACCGCACAGCAGTGGCCTTGAAGGCGAAGGAGATGGGCATCACGGAAATGGTCTAATCAGAGTGCGAGGTGATCTGATTTGCCTTTTAGAAAGATCTCTCTGCTGGTTCAGACTGTAGGGGCAAGAGTGGAAACGAGGAGACCAGCTTTTTACCTACTATAATAAAATTTGATTTGTAAGTGATCCCAGTGCCTGGCAGGTATAAAAATGGTACAGTAGAGCTCTAACATTTAAAAAGGAGAAAGAGGCATTCATAGTGATCCTCTTGGAACATTAACTTAAAATGTCTTGGGAACCCACAAGGATTAGAAAGGTTAAATATTTGTAATAAATAGTAGCACTGAACAGAGATAGTAAACACTGTCTCCAAGACTGATATAATTAACCACTCCCTTCAAATTACTGCCAAATATCATCATTTCATTCTGCACATTTCAGCCAAAATGAAATTCCTAAAGTGCAGATCTGACACTCTGACTTCCCTTAAAACTCTTTATTGGGTGCCTATTGCCCTGAGGACAGAGCCCAAATCACTCAACAGACTATTGAAGACTTTGTATGATCTGGTCTCTGAGCTCCAAAATATGGGAGCTCTTTCCATTCCCTGAACAAGACAATATTTTCTCACCTCCTGGCCTTTGCAAATTGTGTTTTCTGTATTCAAAACTATTTTTTTTTTTCCTTCTTAGAAGCAAGTTTCAAAATCACACAACAGCAAATTATAGTCAATTGCCTGAGAAAATAATAACACTAGATTCCATTTGTAAACATTGCGATAGACACTGTGTTAAATTCTTTATATGTATCAATTACTTCTAATATTTGTTAATGTAATAACCAGAATTGCTGTGTTACACAATTTCTAGTGTTATTATTTACACTCTAGTCTATGTGAACAGTACCCTGTGGAGTTGTGCAATGCACAGTGCCCTAACAATAATCCTGTATAGTAGACACAATTAGCCCATTTCGGAGGTAGGATAATTGAGACTTAGGTTAAGTACTTGTTGAAAGTCATACAGATAGTACTAAGATTCAAACTCTGGTCTGTTTCCAATACTGATATAATAAATCACTTCATTGTATCATCCCTAGTGTATGAAGTAATAGTGTATGAAGTAATCTTTGAGAACTACTGGGCTTGGGCTTGGACTAGCCTATTGGAAAGTCTCTTGGCTTCTATGCAGGGTTACCAGGGCCTGGGTCAGCAAAAGTCTTGTGGAAAGTGTCCAGTGGCCTGGCTTATAACTCACAGATTAGAGACTCAAACAGACAAGCATCGATAACTGTGGTACAACACGTGGGCTGGCATGTTCTTAGAGACAGCTGTCCTTTTCCCTCTCTGGTCTTTTAGCAATTGCCTGGCAACTGTTTCCTGCAGGCACTGTCACGGCAATCTCCTAGGTCAGCCAAGAAAAAGCCCTGCCCTTTATCCCTTCCCTAAGCCACATCTCACAACGTGTTCTTAGCCAAAAGAGTACCAGCTGTATAAAGGTGGATGGATCAGTAAAATTTTCCATCATTGCTGTCAGAGAAAAAGGAGAGGGTCCGACGTTAACTAAAAGCATCACAATTATATTGAAAAGATGGCATCCTTATAAGGTGTGAAATCAGTGGACACAAAACACTGATATGGTTTATTGGCCGAGAATCAACTGGAAAGAATGCTCTGGACTTCAGTCTCTTTTTTTTCTTAATTATTAAATTAATACCAACTCCAAATGCTCATGAAGACGTGGGATAAGTACTATCTAAGTGTGAGTCCTTCATCCTTCTGTCTCCTTTCTTTCGGGGTCTTTCCTCTATCATCAGACTTGAAAAGTTCTATTAATACTTAACCCTCCCAGTCTGCCCCTAAAGATATATTTCCATTAAACTTAAGCAGGCAGGTAAGAAGAGAAGGTACAGATATGTTGGTTTGCTGCCTGGCTTTCTTATATTCCGCCTTGATCTGTTGATACAAGGGATAGGCTGGTTTTTATGGTGGATTCAGATCAACTCTTTGTCTGTGGCCAGTGCTCGCTTAGGAATATCCAGGACATCACCCAAATGAGACTGCAGCATAGTGTTAAGAATATTCGAATTATCTTCTGCTGTTTATTTTAAAATGAAACAAACACGTACAGATTCATCACATACAGATTACAGACCTGAACGGCACTGACAAAGGATGGTGAAAAAATACCCAGCTGTGAATAATCCGGCCACTAGCGTGGAGGGAAGAGGTCACAGCCACAAGGAATCGAAACACATGTCTGCAAGGCAGATCTTCACCAAACTCCCTTTGTAAAGGTTGAGGAAGAGCATTTGCAGAGAAGAGGTCTGAAGAGTAGTTAGGCAGCAGAGTACCTATTCCCTGCAGGAAGCAATAGCCAGTTTTCGCTGTCAAGGAGGACCTGACTCAGAGCGAAGGAATACGCTGGCAGTCCCACCAGCCCAGCGCGTTGGCCGAACTGCCTGACAGCATCCTGTTGATTGGCATCTGCGGTTATTCCAAGGAACTCCTTGACTCGCCTTCATCAGGACCTGGAATTCCTTTCTATGTAATTCGTGCTGACTGAAAGCCTTAAAGCTAAACAACTAATCTGTTTCTAAGGCAACATAAAAGCAACCATAAATCCCTATGCACTACCAAAGCAAGCACTTCCAAATGCTTCTAGACAAAACGATGACGCTGTAGGATGAAGACTTCTCTCATTTGACCATTCCATCGACAGTGAAAATTACTGCCCTGACCCGCAACCTCAGGCAACCCAGACCATAGCCAGACTTCAGGAAAAAATTTTGTTTACACAGAAATTCTCCACTAGATCTTTTTTTTTTTTTTTTTTCCAAAGAGAGTTTCCTTGCTGCTGTTGATAAATTGGGACAGATCCTAAAAGGCCCAGGATGAGAGAAGTCATGTGAGGGGCTCAAGCCCTTCTGCCTAAACATATAAAACTAAAGTCAGAATCCTGTTCTACGTCAGAAAATATCCACCTAAATTGTTCCGCAAAGCAAACAACTGGGGTAAGGGTCAGGCAGTGTGGCCAAAAAAAGAAAGATGGATTGAGGATATAGGATAATGAAGTTGTTGAAAAGTCATGAGATGTATTCCTTGGCCCATTTCCCTACTTTATTTTTCTACATAGCACTTACTACTTTTTCTATGCTATATAATTTATTCAATGGTTCTGTTTATTGTCTTTCTCTCTCTAAAAGATGTAAACTCTTGTAAGGGCACGGATTTATGTTTCTTTTTTTCACCGACGTATTCCCAGTTCCTAGAGCAGAGCCTGGCACACAGAAGATGCACAACATACGCTTACTGGATGAATAAAATAATTATCATAGGGTCATGTGCTGATTCACCAAATCCCTGGTGGTGAATCAGAATCTGGGAATTGGGCCTGGGCATCTGCACTTAAAAATGCTCTCTGTGTGAAATGGCTGCATCCTAACATGGGCAGAGGTCAGTATCAGACTGAACAACCAATGTCAGTGTTAGCTGGAGGAGAGGAAACACGTGATTCAGGCTCATAAGTAAAGAATCTCAGGCTAGAATAAATGATCTCCAGAATAAAGGGAGGACCTGGGGACCTGTCATTTTCCCCAGCACCCAGGTATGGGTTCTCCTACACCAGATCAGGCTTGTTGATTTTACCTGGTCTGTTAAGAGGGTCCTAATACCTTGGACATACTCAAGAATGTATATCTTCCCCTTCTTTCAGTACCATTAGAAGACGTGTAATCAAACACCAAGCAAAAACCACCTTCATTATAAAGGCCCTATAAAAGGGAAAGAGCACCAAGAATTTAAATTTAAATATACTAATTATGCATGCTAACACAGAAACATGGTTAGAAGGAAGAAAACTGGAGAAGAGAGAGTCTTCCAATAGAAAATAAATAAAGAAGAATTCAAAGGGAAGATGCTCTGATGATTGTGGGCTCCACGGGAAGTCAGCCAGGCTTGTCCTCAGATTCATTATGCCAGGGCCACAGAGCAGGGTTTCAGAGTCCCACCCCGGGGCATGAGTGGCAATAAAGACTGAAATCACCAGGTATTTGCTTTGTCCCAGGTGCTAATTATTTTGCATTCACTATCCCTGACCTTTCTGACATTACTGCAAGGAGGGATTATCATTGAGATAAATGGTTATTTTGCAAATGAGAAAAATAAATGGTTCATAAAAGTAAATTTGGCTGAAGTCACACAGACTTCAGTGACAGAACTAGGATTTTAATCCAGGCACTTCGCATTACACCAAAATGATTTCCAAAATGGCAGGACCTTTTTGCTTGTTTTCACTACACAGTTAACAATACTTGTTTTCTTTGGGGACAAAGAGCTCCATATTTAAGTATTTTACCTCCCATTCTGCCCTTCCTTCCTACTTGAATGAATGTTTGTAAATGGCCTTATCTCAAAGACCTTACATGTTTTCCACTTCTGCCTCATGCCTCACCACCCCTCAAGTAACAGTTCTGTAAACACTCACATTCATCACGTAGCAAGGGAAAGATGATCCATTTGGGGGATCATCAGCTGAAGTCTGAAATCACTCCAAAGTCATGCAATTAACTCAAGGTTTTTCCACTTGGTCAGGAGAAAGGAAAATGGAGAAAGAAATTCTAGCGGCCAGCAAGCAAAGCTAAAATAAAAGAGGGGGTTGGACAATGGGTGGGAGCCAGGGAAAATGATACAGAATTTTGCCATAACAAGGGAGTTCATACTTTCCTCTAATAACAATGGATCCATATATTTTCAAGAATCTCAGTGTAGCTCACAAACTTACTGTCTTGGGGTCAAGATTTTTTTTTGTTAATTTTAATTTTAAATGGGTAAGTGATCCAAAGAAATGTAAGAACAACACATTCATTCATGGTTTCATCTGCCAAGCTTTTCTTAGCCTCTCATATGTGCCAGACACTGTGTCACAAAGACAAGTAAGATACATCTCCAAAGAAGCTTGTATTCTAGTGGGACATTGCCAGAGTCAAGGAGTGAGTACCCTTCGTGGAGGACAGAACTCCTCCATTACTAGAGAATCATAAAGGAGACTTTCTTAGAATTTGAACAGTGGCACTGAACACTCAAGTAGACTACCTAATTCCCAGATTAATGTACCTGGGGTCTTGGATTAATACAACCAGGGTTCTAGAAACCTCAGACTGCTCAGCCTATGGTCCTGCAACCAAGAGATTTCAAGTATAACGAGTCAGGGCCTTGGAGCATCCTCCCTGTACTCTGTGAATCTTTCAGGGTACTCTTGATGGACAATGGTAACTATTTTAGATAATAATTTGTTCACCATCAACCCTGAAGAGAAAGAGCAACCATTCTTTGATGTTTGACCTTACCCACTGAAAAAGAATGAGGTCATATGCATGCTTTTAAATCTAGGTCACCAAAAAAGATTTCCTACCTAAAAATATTTTCCTCGCTAGTCTGATGACATTTAACCTTGAGAAATTTGTATATAGAGAGAAATTTGAACCCTCTCTATATTTCTAGTTCTGGAGGGAGTGGACCCTTCTTTTATTCATCAGGCATCTACTGAATGCCCTCTATATTCAAAGCACCATAACAGACACCAGTGATTGCAAAGATGATTGACATATGGTCCCTATACTTAATGAATTTACAGTCTCCAAGTGACAGTTACTCAAATGACAATTAGTATAAGGAAGAATATGGAAAATTTCATAAAAGGAGGTGATTAGAAGGACGGCAAAAGCTGGAGAGAGTAAAAAGACATTCCAGAAGGAAAAAATGATGTGAATAGAGGCACAGAGCAGTGCTTCTCCAACTTCAGTTCACCTAAGAATCACCTAGCAAACTCATTAAAATGCAGCTAACTGGGCCCTATCAGATAGAAAGTGCAGGAACTCCTAAATTTGAATTTTAACAGGCGCTGCAGGTAATTGTGATGTAGGTGCTCTTGGCAGCACCCTTGAGAAGTACAGGGCAGAAAGGCATAAGGGGGAAAACTGAGTAGAGGGGTAGAACTGGCATCAGGGTACGGGGTATGTTTAGCAAACACGCTGGAGAACAGAGCACCTAAATGAGGTGCTTGAAGAAAGGTAGTACCTGAAAATCAGAAGATAGTATCTGTTCCAATATCAGTAAGATGTAGGTGTGATATGATATGTCAGACAGGCTTCCCTCCTCACAGACTGGGACTTAGGCAAGAACGAAATATAAAGCCCCTAAGTGCGTGTGTGTCTGGGAGAAGCGGTCTGGAGGGCAGCCAAGGATGGACCCTCATAGGAGATCACAGGAGCCCCAACAGGGGAGATCAAAGCCCTGGAAGTAATTTCTGAAGTACCTACTTCATAACGTTATTGCAGGTTAGTTCTGCCTTCTCTGAGCAGAAACTGGCAAGGTTTGCCAGGACACTACATTGGCAGATAGCAGAGACTCAGGATAAACTGACATCTTCAGAGACCTATCCAGTTTCCACACCTAAGCCCTAAGTAGCAGTAGAAAACATGCAGAAACACGAACCCCAAGCTGGATGCCTTAGGTGGTGAAGTGAAGAGGGTGAGTCAGTTATTACTCTTCCCCTCTTCACTTCAACTCGAGAGTAAATCTTTGTACTCTCTCTTTCTGCTGTCTAGTCTGCCTTTGTAACTGGGATGTTTAATATAGAATTCAATCGCAAGTTGTGTGATAGGAACATCCAGAATGATTTGTTTCCTTTTTTAAAAAATCTTTTTTAACAAGGAAAATGCCGGTCATGTGAGCAGAGACTGGTAAATTTCATCAGCTTTTTCTCTGAGTCATTAAGCTTCATCTTCAAGTAGATAGCCTTTCAAGAGAGGGAACCCTATCAACTTGAGCTTTGCAAGTCTTTTAGATTTTCCTAAATAGTCTCAAATCACAGTCCTTGAAAGAATAAGATGTTCTCGAGAAGAGCAGAAGTAGGAAGTAAAAAGAAATATTAAAAAAAAAAAAGTCAAGCTGATAGATGCTCACGTAATGGTGACCCTCCATCAATATTCTATGCTACAATTTTCTAAAGTTCCTGACAATATACTCAGTGACACGGCTCTAACACCAAGTGTGTGTGTGTGTGTGTGTGTGTGTGTGTGTATATATATATATATATATATATATATTGAACCAGTAAATTTTAAAATGGAAGTCAGCTTAGAAAGGGGCTAGTCAAATATTATTTTATTGAGGAATAAATGGATTGTTGGTGGTTTATGGGAAAACAGAATTTCTTACAATTTCCTGAGCACAGTTTATGAAACATACACTTTCTCTACCAGACAGGGAATACAGTGAATATGTTCTTTAAACCAATTCTATATACCTGTATGTAAAGAATTATTTAAATATTAGTTTAAGTGTTATGGTTTTAATGTTAGTAACTATGCTGAAACTGCTATATTACTATCTTTTTGTGACAGGTGAGGATTGTAATAGACGCAGATTCATCTACCACAAAGGTAATCCTGAGAGGGGCCATTGAAAAAGGTAGAGAAAATTAAGTCTATGGAAAAAGAAGTGCTAACCATTTAATTATTTAAATAGCAAGTGAAGATTAGCTCTGCCTATTAAGCCTTTACTTACACAAGGATTGTTTTCATCAGTATCAGTGACCAATGAACGAGCATTCATTCAACAAATACCGATGTCTGATACATCTGGCAATGTGTGAGGCTTTGGGGCTAGAACCATGAGACAGACAAACACAATCTCTCTCCTCATATAATTTATTACCTAATTGGGAAGACAGACAACAGATATTAACTTAAATTATTACCAAAAACCCATAATTATTAACTATGAAAAATGCTATGAAGGAAACAAAGGGCCTGCCCTATAGGGTGTGAGGGAAGGCTCTGCTAAGAAAAAAATAACATCTGAGCTGAAATTCAAAAGACACTTACAGAAAACCAGGCAAAAGGTTGTTGGAGTGTTTTTACCCTTCTCTGCAATAGGATTATTCACAGACCTACCTTCTTAGAGATGCTGGGGTATGAGATCATGTTTGGAAAAGACTGAAAGTAGCTTCTGTAATTTATACAAGACTTTTCCCCTCTGAGGTCAGATCCATGCAACCGCAGTTAATTGCATTCTACACACTGCTGGGGTCAATGTGGTGGAAGGAAGCTTCACTGGTCTAGGGGCCAAAAGAAATAAGTGCTGGTTTCAGCTCTACTGACCAGTTATATGTCCTTGGACAAGTCACTTTCCTTCTCTCAGCCTCACCTGTAAAATTGGGGAATTCTGCTGACAATTTGCATCAGTGATATCCTAATCCCACACTTTGGCATTCAAGGTCAGCCATAATACAGCACCTATCCATCTTTACCCATTTACTATCAGTCGACCTATTAGCTGGTAGTCAGCTGAGCTACTACATGAAAATTACCCAAATATGCACCACATGTTCCTTCCCAATGCTTTCAGACCTGTCCTCCATGATCCATCTCAAATGTTAAATTCTCCCCTATAAAACTTTCATTGCTAGGAAGGCCCTTAAGAGACATCTAACTTTGCCCCCACCCTTTTGCCAACAAAAAAACTCATCCCTGATAATTTAAAAGATCTTTCTAAGCCACACATCTCAGAAGTGACAGAGCTAGGCTCTAAAACAAGGTCTCTGAGTTTCTAGGCCATCTCTCTTCACACTACACTGACACCAATTGCTAGGATTCCCCAAGCCCACTGATGTTGTTTGTATTTGTAACTCTCACGATCTACACTGTGCATCAGGAGCTGGCAAACTGAGATCAGTGGGCCAAATTCAGCCCATCACCTGTCCTTATAAGGCCTATAAAATTAAAATGTTTTTACATTTTTAAATGATTGAAAAAAAAAGAAACAAAGAACATTTCATGACATGAAAATTACATGACAAAGTTCAATGTCCATAAATAATAATATTTTATGGACCACAGCCCTGCCCACTCATTTATGTATTATCTATGGCTGCTTTCTTGTTACAACAGCAGAGATGAGTAATTCTGACAGAGCCTATGGTCCACAAAGACAAAAATATTCACTACACACACATTCAAAAATCAGGATTCTAATCTTTGGTATATGCCATTATGTGTGTACTTACTTTCCTTCACCCCTCCTTACCAACCCCTTCCCCCTGCCACATACACACACACAACCAAGCAGCGTATTCATGTACAGGGACACAGGCAAGGACAAGGTGTTCTCTCTCACTAGTCATCTCTCAGGTAATAAGTCAACCCTTATTGAGCACTCATGTGCCAGAAACGGTTCCTCACAAGACCCCATAAGGCTTTTTACTACAATTATTCCCATTTAATAGATGAGGAAAGTGAGCACAGAACAGGTAAGTAACTTGTACAATGTCAAATACACCATCTGTTGAATTCAAAAAAATGTTATAACTATCATGAATACGCCCGCTGACCTCAGAGACCTTTAGTCTAAGAGGCCTATGGTCCTTCATTTTGGTAGTCGATATCCTCAAACTAGAAGAAAAGTCACAGTTCTCTTTCCATCCTAAAGAATCCTTGCTAGACATTATGGGATTCCCAAAGCCAAAACACAGACAAATTTCTGGAGGCCTTCTATACAGCCAAAGAAAAAAAGGAGATGTGACTTTGGCAAAATGACTTCAGAGTCAGAGATCTGGATTCTACTATCTCCTATCTTACTGTTACAAAGTCATTTAATTTTACATGGACTCCACTGCATATTTGTAAAAAATAAAAACAAACGAAAAAACTAGATGAAGTCTAATGTCCCCTCCATTGCTAGTTGTGGTATTAAGCAATAAGAGCACTGACAAAGAGAAGCTTTTAAAAAGAGCCACTGGCAGCTCATGTCCAGCGGAAGAAAGACAGGGTCCGAGGAAAAGAACCATTGACTTTGCCTAACACCAACTCACAAATTCCGGGTCTGGGGTCCTGCATTCCCCACCGTTTGAAAGATTATTTTGGAAGAGTGACTTGGAATTTCTGAGACACGTTCGATGGGCACACCTCTCCAAACTGTCTGATGTCACTCACAGTTGGGGCTCTAACACAGTCTACAGAGGAAATTTAGGTTCAGGTGTAGAGTAAGCAATCTAATTCTCTAAACCTGCTGCTAGGACTGGATGCTACATATCGAGCAGAGGAGAAAACAAAAGGTGGCCATGGGTCCAGTGCTTCAAGGGGAAGTGGAAGAAATGAGAATTTAGAGAAGTTCAAGAAGCTCACAGAGGGCGGGGAGAAAAAGCACCAGAGCCATTTGGTGCTAAGCAAATAAACAAAACCGCCTGTAATGATCTAGGAAACACGGTCATCGAATTTAGGGAGGAACAAGCTGGCAGGTGGTCTGCCCCATTTCCTCACCTTTGACGGCTACAGCCTCTCTCCTTCAAGGCTGTGCTGAAGTTCATCCTAAATGTTGGTTTTAACTTTAAAATACACTTTTGAAATGGCTTATGCTATCATTTTTTCCACATCCACAATTCTTGTAGCGTGGTCCTGACTGGGACACAGAGTGGATTTGAGGAGTCTGGAAATGATCCTAACATTGCTCCAGGGTTGCCCTTGTCATACATTAGCTGGGGGTGGTTTATGTGTTTCAAAAATGGCTAGGCTTTATTTGTTTTCAAAATCCTTTTCACTCTTTATGAATAAATTAAAATGTCTCCTCCTCCATGAAGCCACGCCCAATGTTCTCTTCTTCCTTTTAACTCCTACAGCACTTTGCTCAGTTGCAATGTAGTGAGCTATCTCATTCAGCCCTGTATGTCAAGTACAGATGTTCTAGATCATGTTATCCCCAAGAACAGTGCACAGAGAGCATGGCTTTTGGACGGCCACTCTTATTAACCATCATTTATTAATCCTTGAACAAGTTATTTAGCTGAAGCATAGTCTTCATCCTTAAATCAAGACAATGCCCTTGTGGGGCACTCAGGAGCACTAAATGAGAAAACATATGCAAAGCATCTAGATTATTCCCTGGCACATAATGAACATTCAACAGATGTTAAATAACTTTTCTTCATCACCTGCATTCTCTGAAAAGCCTAGCACAGGGCCTTGTATACACTGAGTGCTCAATAATTATCATGGGTTAAGGTAAATTGCTGAATCACTCACTGCCTTGTCTATTTGACTTCCTCTCTTATTAGATTCAACCAGGAAATTATTAATTATTCTAATTTCACATGCAATAACATCTACAAAGTGATTACTCTTTCTGTATTTTTTTTAATTTAAATGGACTCTAATATTTACATTTATTTTCCTAGATGTATTGCATGTACAAGAAACCATTTGTTCAAATTGATATCACACTAGCATTTTCTAGGTTACAGGTATGAATACGTATTCCAAAATGACATAGTAGAACCCACGCAAGACTTCGAGGCTATCATTTCACTCTAGGCAAAATACTTTGCCCATTTCTCAGATGACTTAAAAAGGCTAAATGTTCAAGAAAGGATCAAATTTTTGTTACCTTTGCTTCCCCAGAAAAAAAATTTCTGAGAATTTATCTTTGCCTCTGTCTGGCTACTCTCTACCTACTCCCATAAACAGCCCCATTTCCAGGCACTCACACGCCTCCCACTTCCTCACCTGAATGGCCCTTTCACTAACTGGGCGGCAACCTAGGCTTGAACCTCTCTCACTTCCTTTGCAACTTCCTGTGTTCCGGGCCCTTAGGATTTCTATCCGCCAGCTGATCTGATAAACCAATCCAAGTGAAAAAATGAACATCTGCTAATGGTTTGTGGGACATAATGGTAACTCTTTCCTGGGCAATGTCATTGTATTTTATTTGGGACTACTAGACAGAATTTCTTTATTCACATGAATGGCTCTAATAGTGAGAATTTCAGATCCTATGTTGGCCAATGGATAAATGCTTTAAACCTGGGAATGTTTTGCCCATTCTCAAATCACTTTTATAGACTGCTGCCTATTATGCACTTGCCCTTGACCACAAAGACATTTTCTTCACTTCAGCTGCCACCAGGGCTTTTCTCCTACCATATGTTTGCCTCCTTCTCCTGAAATTGGTTAAAAAGTTTCAGGTAAGGTAAAAAAAAAAAAAAAATGTAATTCTCTTAAACCTTTGTCTGTCTTATTACTGTCTACACTTTTTCTTGGCTGGGCAGATCACAGGACAACTGCAAATGTAAATATAAAACAGAGTTCAGTACAGAGTTGCCACTAACGAGAACCCACAAAAAACACTTGAGGCAGCAAGAGCTGCTAGCAACTGTCCTTCCAGTTGAGTCAACACACTGGAAAAAGGCGCCAGATCTCCTCATCTGTATTCTGAACTGCTCTTGATGAAAACTTACCAGCAAGAGTTTACCCTAAAAGTCTTCAGTTTGGAAAATGAGCTGTTTAATTTACAAATACAACTAAGAATCTAATAATTGGTTAGTTTAAGTCTTCAAAATATGTGTTGTGCAAAATGTATTTTATGATGTATGTGTGTGTATGAGAGAGGCTGAGGAGGGAGGAAGGCAGGGAGAGAAAGACATGAGAAAGAGAGAAAAAGAGAGAGAGAGAGAGAGAGAGAGAGAGAGAGAGAGAGATCTTTTAGAAGAGAAAGAAAGAAAACTGAAAATAATCCCACTGCACTTAATGAGGCCCCACTGGACTATTCCTGAGTCCAAATTAAAATCTCAAAGGCAGACACTGAAAGCTCACATTCCCAGAATCTAGTCTATCCCAACGGGTCAGAAAATACCCGGCATTTACTTCCAATAAATCTCAATTGTATCTCCAAGGGAAGGAAATCCCTTTGTTCAAAGAGAAAAGTGGAAACAGCTAGTTCAGCAACCCACTGGCTTGGTTGGCCACAGAATTAGAGCCAAGTGATAGACAGCTAAGGCAGTTATAAGTGATGGCAGATAGCATTCTGGACTCTAGAGAAGTCAGGGAGAATATTTGCCACAAGAGGGAGCAGTAGAATATGGTCAGAGGGGAGACTATTTGGTAGAGGTTATGATGAGGGGTGCATGAAGCAGCAGGACCTCTAACTATGAGGTATGGGAGGTTAGGATGAAGGGTCTACCCATGAAGTATGGAGGATATTGGATGATGTTTTAGCAAGAGACATTTATCCTTGGAGGCCAAAACCAGGATGAAAGGACCAGGAAGAAGAGAGAAGTAACGGCACATTAATTCCTAAATTCTTAGCTAATATAAAGTGACAATTTAATTTTTATTTGAAAGCAACATACACATATAGTGAAAAAAAAAAACATGTAGCATATGTGCTCTAAAATCCTCTTGTAACTATGTATTTATTTTTCAGATTTAATTTCAGTTTCAGTTTGGATTTTTTTTATTTCCATGCTGACAGGGCAGACTGCTTCCTACCTATATACTATTCTCCCTCTGCCTAAGTCACCATGGAGAAAAGGCTTGTCTCACTGAATTGCAACATGGAAAATCAGATGTTAAAATGCGCTTACTTTGAGACAACCACATCCATGAGCTAAATGAATGCTTTGGCTTGCTTTTTAAAGGGCAATGCAACTTCATTAGATCTGCAGAGCTTTTCTCATCCTTTACTTTGTCAAAGAAATAGATTAAGTACTAAGAGGGAAAGAGCCATGCATTTACTTTGCAAGATAAATAAAAGCCTATTTTTGTCTGGTAAAAAACATGTTAAATATAGCTCGTTAACAAATGCTGACGCTCTCTTGGAATGTATTTTATTTTTTCGAAACATAGTAAGCTTAAAAGACCAATTAACATAATTCCTGCAAATAGTCCTGCAGGTGTTAATGACTATACCTCACCTTCCTTTTGTAATTTTATTTGGAGGTAAAGCACTGTTACTGATATGCTCTTTCCTCCCCTTTATGGTCAGCAAAAGGGTTATCTACTTCTTAATCTTAATCCAAAATGATACAATGGAAACCATTAAATAGTAATAATAAAGTAAATGGATAGGTAAGTAGGTAGGTAGATAGATAGCACAGCCTTCATGTTCTTTTAGTTCATTACTCTCCTCTTCCAGCCCTGATAAGCTTTCAAGACAGAGTAGATTAAGTCTGATTGTCATGGACACTGTTACATCCTTTGCAGCCCTGCTCAGCTCAACAGTGAATAAGGGTTTACCTCTGCCCAGTCCTTTTTTGTTGTTGTTTTTCTAGGAATTCATCATTCCATTTTTAATAAAAGACAACAGCCATTTTTTTTGGGGGGGGGGACAGGGCTCCTTTTATAGTAGGTGGGAGAAATCTTAGCCAAAGAGCTCTGAGATCCAAATGGAATCTTTCAAGCAGGCAGAATTTGTAAGACGAAAACCGTTTAAGAACACACATCTTGCCTCTTGATGAAATAAGTGGGTCCTCCCCCACCTTCTCACTCACAAGGCCCCGAAGATGGAGCTAGCTCTCCCTTCCTTCCTCCTGCTTTCACACCCGCCTAACCTCCCAATTAAGCAAGTTTAGCAAACCCAGAGAGCTAAATCCAAGTAACACAGGATTTGAAAGAGGAACCTGAACCAATCATCCCCCTTTCGGCTTTGTCTTCCTATCTGAAATGAATGAAACATCTAGACTCATTTTCCTCCTTCCTTTCCTGACTTGCTGCAGGAGTAGCTTTGAGAAAGAGAAACCATGTGCGTGTATGTGTGTGCTGGGGACGCATGAAGAGGGGGAGGCATACTTTCAGAATTCCTTCCTGGTTGCTCCTCCTTTCCCCTAGGAATTCTTCACACAAGTCCCTGACTGTGGATGTTCAACTGCTCCTATCTGGAGACACTCAAGCAATGCCTTTCACCAGATCTGATCAGAAATCTCCACCTACTCAGCTAGAGGCTCCTCCATGATCAGGACGCCTGTACTGTCTTCACCACATCTGTCATTTTTTAAAAAGCTTCTTCCACTACACCTCCCACTGATATCCTTTTTTCTCTTTTTAGTCTTTACACCTCCAGCAGGACAAAGTTTGTATTGTCATATTCACAACCACTAGTAGCTGACTAGCAGGAGAGGTAGAGAGCGCCTTCAAGGGAGCCAGGCTAAGGGGGTTAACAAGATACCTAGTGCAAAGCATGACTTTCTTTCCAGTGAATGCGGACGACATGCACATTGCCCTCTTCCAAAAATTCTTTGTTAAATTTGATCCCCTCTGCTCTCATCCCAACCACTGTCACTTTGTCTGAAGAGGGAAATACGAATTGCCAGCCCAAGCCATTCATCAAATAGCAAGAGAATCCATGGGGGAGGGGGATTTAAAGAATCAAGGATGCACATATACTGTCTTTTCAAAAGCATCGCCTGGGGCGCATTTGGTTTCTTTAGCCAACTGTCCAGCTATCAGACCTCCCTCTTCTTCATTAAAGAGGATCCAAAAAGGATATCTTCACATCTCAGAACACAGACCATCTCCCCAAGAGCCAGCAAAGCTCCAGAGGCAGATAATGCAGCTGCAAAGTTCCCTTCGAATCTCTTGGGGAAAGATGCCTGTGTGTGCAGAATCCCCAACGCACACCGCCATGGCACAGTGGTCACAGAAGTGGACCCTACAGCCCACTCCCCCGCCTTACATTTCTTCCTTCTCTGTCCCCTCTGCCCCGACCACACCTCCCTCCTCACCGCAGTTCGTGATGAACCAGCACCAGGCGCCCGCCGGAAAAGAGGGGGCTCCCAAGTGTGGCCTTGGGGAAGACCCCAGGGATTACCGGGAGGAGGGATGACCGCGAAGAGGAGCCCTGCGGGTGGGGACGCCTGGATCCCCAGCAGCGCTGCATTCCGGGTGGACTTAGCTCTTCGCGCCCTGAATCCTCAGAGCCCAGCGCGGTGCGGGGTACAGCATCTCTCCTGAGCAGCCCTTTCTTCCTCCGGCAGCCCTCACTGGCAGGCGGGCACCCTCACGCCCAGACGCACCAGCCCGAGCGATTTCACTCCAGGAGAAGCGCGGACACCGAGAAAAATGTGCAGGCGCGCACACACCACACAAACACACACACGCAATTGAGACCGGTCGTTCGCCAAAGCGGAGGGAAGTGCAGCCTTACGAACTGCAAATGGAAAACAGTTCGCGGTATCTGACCAGATCCCTTCAGCTTGCCCATCCTGAGGTCCTACCTGGCTTGCGGAGTGTGAATGGATCCTTCCCCCGTTCCTCCACGCTAGGAGCAAATACACTGCACTCCCTCCTTTTAAAGAGCTGCGGATCAGGAAGAGGTCGCTCCCATCTTCTGGGGGAAGCACAAAGCAGGCGGCGGCGGGCGGACTCCGTGCAGCGCCGGCGCGAGCGGGAGCGGCGGCGGCGGGCAGCGGTGCGCGCGGGCGGGAGGCAGGCGCGGAGGCCGCGAGGCTGGGAGGGCCGGGGCCCTGGCGGCGCGCGCTCCCCCTCCCTCCCTCCCGCGCACACTCGCCGCCCGCCGCCCGCCCGCGTCCGCAGCCTCGCACTCGCTCACACGCGCGCTCGGCCCCCTGCGCGCCCCCCGGGCTCCCTGGGCGATCGCGCGGGGCTAGAGCCGGCGCCTTTCGGGCGCACCGAGCCGGTGAGGAGCCCTTCCAGCCTCCCGGCCTCCGCCGCTGAGAATCGTTTCCGATTTCCTCCCGGCCGTCGCCCCGCAGTGCGTTCCGGCCGCGCGCTAGCGCTCTCTCCCGCACCCAGCCCATCGGGGACACGCGCAGGCGGGCGCTGCAACTTTTCTGGTGAACCCTCGTCGCCTCATCCACTGGCAGAACCCTGACCCCAACTCGCCCACCGCTTTCTCACCTCTGACTTTGTTAATCTAGCTATCGTTCTTCCTCCAGTTTCCACCCTTTTGCTAAAGGAAGCTATCTTTTAGCAAAGGGATCCGGGGATATAACGATGATTTTTTTTTTTTTAAATCCTTACTCCGTGGTTTTCCTACATACCAGCTATGCACGACTATACGCTAGCTACTAGATGCTGACACAAGCAAATAAGGATTTGGGGCGGGGGGGCTCGTAATTACCCAGCCAAGAACTCTGAAACATACTCCGCGTTGGTATTTCCCTCAAAGATTGCGGCTCGCCTGGGAATAAAGACCAAGGGGCTGTTTAGTGGGAAAGCCTTGCTGCTTTTAAACGACAGAGAGGAGTAAAAGCTGAGCATTGAGGCTGAGTTGGGAAAGACCTAATGCAGCAATCGACGAACCATTCATTGCCCTTTCCAGGAGAAGCATTATCATTGCCAATACATCACTTCCCCATAATTAATAAGGGAGCACTGCACCAGGCCCATGCTCTCTTGACAGTTCATTCATTCTTACAAATCCTTAATGACTTGGCGTGGTGAAAGGCTAGACCTTCTGTGAAGTTCACTGGCTCCCAAACCCGGCTGCACATCAGACACACCTGGGAATGCAGGCTCTGATGTTGTGGGTCTCAAATGGGGCTCCGCATTCGTATTTTGAAAGCACCAGTTGCAACCGGGCACTGGTATGATTTGCTCAGGTGTAGGGGTCAGGAGCAGCTATGCTGGGAGGTGAGGGAAGGAGGGAGCTGTAGAGCACTCGGCACAAAGTTTAGTTCTTTGGTGGAGTCCTACACCAGTACTTACAGTGCAGCTCCGGGGCAGTCAGGCCTTAGGAAAAGAGAGATTCTGACTCCAGGAACCCTGCTGTCTGACTCTGCAACAAAAAGAGAGAAATGGGAGAAGTAGCCCTCTTCTGCCTCTATCCCACTGGCTCTCAATCCTGGCCATACCACAGAATCTCCTGGGCAGCTTTTAAAAATCCCAGTGCTTAGGCCACACCCCAAACTGTTTAACTTGGACTCTCTGGGGGTGGAGCCCAGGCATCAGTAATTTTTTTTTTTACATTGCTTGTTTGATTCCTGTGTCCCACAAAGGTTGAGAACCACTGCTCTGGGCCAGTACTCCTCAAACATGAATGTGGGTATAAAGCACCTGGGGATTGCAGTTTCTTATTCAATAAGACCTGGCGCGGGCCCTGGATCTGCATCTCTAGCAAATGTCCAAGTGACCTTGATGCTTTCTGAATGAAGACTGCACTCTAATTAGCAAGGGTCCGTTGCATTCATCTAGTGGTCACAAACACTCGCTTCTTGTCTTGTAAATTCGCAGGAATCGTTCTTCCCTAAGAACATTTTCCTTTCCTTGCTGTAAGTGAAATTTTCTTGTAAGTCATGCTCTGCACAAACTTTTTGTTAGACTGCACTGACTAGTGGGTGTGAACAGAATGACACGTGGGGAGACACAGAAGGTCACCATCTCTCTGTTAGAATATGTCCTCTGCCAAAAATTACTTAGAGTCCTGACTTGAAGAGAGTGTGAGAGGCAGATATCTGGCTCACAGTCAGTGAAAGGGGCTTGAGAGAAGTGGCTGCCTTCTGAATGACACTTAGAAAAGAACATAACTGAAGACTCCACTCACAAGAAATGAGACACAGCCAAATGAAGGGACAGAATGAAAGAGCTAAATGAAAATGTGAGCGGATTACTATCTCACTGGAATAGATTCCGTGGAAAGGGTATGGCCTATTATTGCTATTACGGGCCACTTACTGAAAGCTCAGATTTTCTTGAAAGTATAAGCATGTTTGTGACACAGAGCAACAATAGCCCTGTGCTTTAAATGTCTCTACGCCTGTGATCCCAAAAGTCTATCTCGTCAGCAGCTAAGGAGACATTAAGGCTACCTCTTAGTCCTCTTTACTCCTCTTCTTTTCCAATCTAGACTGATATTTAGGTTAATTTAGATTCTTGGGGGGGGGGGGAAACTTGTGTTAGATAGATTTCTCTTTATGTAGACCCATTAGGTGGCTACCTAGTGCCTACTGATTGGGCACCCTTTTTGATTTGGCTCAATTTCTGAGCCCCTAATTTTCTTTGACTTTCATTTCTCATTAAAGGCATTTTTTTTTAATAATGGTTCCAGGGCCCCGGGGCAAATCAAACCTTTTTCTCCCTTCTAAATGTCATACATGACTGGATTTTTATTGCAAGAATTATCAAAAGTCTACATCACCAGCATGAGGCCATGGGAGACTATGGCTCTAGGTAAGGAAACAGTGAGGCCACTGCAGACTGTGGCTTTGGAAAGAAGAAATACTGTGTGGAGGAAAGTGGTGGTTTACATTTCAGTAACAATATGCTATTTCCTAATTGTAGTCTCCTATATTGATTGCTATTCTTTCCTCTGGACTTGGGATTCAGACTCCCAAGTCTCCACTGTTATCTAACCAAAGCAATATGGCACAATCATTTAGGGGATTCTGCAGGAATATCACTACGATTTGGTATATTCTAGAGATGCTCAGTTTTTCATGAATTATTTCCCAGCAAATCTTCAGGGGGATCTCTTAGCAAACTCATTTTCAGACAAAGCGTAAATGTGAATTAGGCCCTATTTTTTTTTTATCCAGTCTACAAAAAAAATTAGACGTGATCAGGGGTACCAACAATTTTTTTAAATATTTGATACTTTACTGAAATACCCAATAATTTTCATCCCAGGGAAAAGTAACATAGTACTTTGTTGTAAGTCCTTTCATTTTTACTTTGAATTACACAGGTCAGAAGTACTACTATTATTTTTTTCATTGCTTGGAGCTTCTTAAGTGTGCTAGTATCGTCTTAGTCATTCCCCGCCTCATTTCCTGCTTTGCCAGCCTTCACCACTCACCTATCTGCTCCTCTATAAGCCAGTCTCGTATTGATTTCTACGTAAGAAAAAGGCGTCATAGCATCCCCAGCCTGCCCAGCTAGTAGAGAACTTAGCATTAGTAAAGCTAAGCATTTTCCCATACCTAAGAACCTCAGGTGGACCACTGGGCCCCCAGTTTCGTCCTTTAAATTTTCTTTGCTCCTGACTGGATCCAGGGTTCTTTGCTTTAGGGATGACTGTGAGGATTCTTTGTTGACTTCTAAGTGCTAGTCTTCCTCCTCCCCAAGGTCTTGTTCCTGCAGTTCAACTTTTACTTCTCAGTTCTGTTGTGACCAGTTGAACACCACTCTTGTACCTCACCCAGCAATGGGCCCTGCCACTGTACGACAATCCACAAAGTGCGAACAGCCTTTCCAGTAGACTCACAGTCTCAGCCCTGCTCCCCTGTGCTCCATTACTGTGGGGTCAGATACTTCCTCTGAATTTGTCACAGTCTTTGGATACGAGAAGCCTGCAATTCTACATTTGAGCAACTTATATGAAAGGATTGGGCTTGTACAAAATTCTGACACTCTTGTTTTCCATTTCTACCCCTTATTGCCTTAAGGAAATATCTAATCTTCATCCCACAACTTTACCTATGTTTACTCAATGGCAGAATCATTATCTAGAACAATTAATGGGTTAGAAGAGAATAGCACACTGGTTAAGAACCATGACATTAGTTATAATATCTGGGTAGGTCTCTTAGCTCTGGCTGTGTGACCTTGGTGAAGCTTCTTAACCTCTTGAATCTCAGTATCTCTGTCTGGAAAACATGGATCATAAAATCTCCTGCAAGGAGCTGTAGAAAGGACAAAATGTATACAAGGTGTGTGGCGGAGTTCCTGATCGTAGTAATTACTCAATAACTGATATTGTTGTTGTTATGTTGGTAAAGTTCCATAAAAATGATATCCATATAAATTTTAAAAATCCATATAATCAGGTTATCTCATTATTGATAATGACTGTGCTACCATTTTTGTTATACAGAATTCTATACAAGGAATAATTCAAGAAAATATACATTTCTGCATTAGAAGAGTACTTTTCCTCTCTGTAATGAAAGCAGCTGCTTGTGTTCTTTCTGATTTTGTAAGTACAGAGTGTGGTTCGTGACTGATAGTGGGGGCGCCACATTCTTGGCTCCTTCCCAATATTTATTTCCCTTTATGTCTGAGTATCATCTTGATCTTACTTCTATTACAAACTGAGGGCAGAATTTCAAAGGTAACCATTTTTAAACATATCTCACTACAACTAAAATTTTGGTTGTCACATTAATTTTATCAATAGGGGACTTTATCTGTAGGGCATAAACTTTTTCAGTAAGTTTGCGCAAACTTTCCCCAACATTGATTCAAGGACTCTCCATCAATAGAGACTCAAGATGAACCCCTGGGGTGCTCTGTACCAGGTAGCTGTTCCTCACAATCCAGTCTTGAAGCAATGTCCCTGAGAGATGGCACTTCAGCTTTTTCAATAAATCTCTTTTCTAAGGCATTGTCTGTGATATATAACTCCTTCACTGTGTCTTCAAATGCTGGGCACTGATTAGACTGTTCTGAGAACTGCTGATGTTTTAGTGGTTACCGCAATGCCCAGACAGTAGCCCTTGCAAATGGTCATATCAAAGATCCCTACGGGGGAAATAGAATGAACTTATGGGTGTCTTCATCCATGATTTTAATGATGCTGATTCTGCTACCACTGGGAGTGTCTGGAAATAAAGAAACTATATGTTCTCATCTCTTTAAAAATTCAGACTCATCCATTGTGACCTAAAGCGTCCTTAGTAATCATGAGCAAGTAATGTTCAGAAACTACGATCTATTTTCCCTTTCCTTTGAAATATTATTCCGTCACACAAAAAGCTTAGCCATTTTGGGATATGCTTTAGCATTTCTAAGCATGTGTATCAAAATAAATGGTACATTATTTGTGTATACTTTAAAATTATCTCCCATCTACAGTTTAGTATTTTTTAAACTTATATGTCTATAGAACTTTTATTTTTTATTTCATTTATTATTTCATAGTATTATGGGGGTACAAATGTTTTTGGTTACTAACATTGCTTTTGTAATGCTCGAGTAAGGGTTAAAAGTGTGCCTGTCACCCAGATAGTGTTCACTGTACCCATTAGGTAGGTTTTCGCCCATCTCCTCCCCCCTCACTCCCCTCCCACTCCCCTCCAGTCCATTACTGTAGAGCCTCTGTCTTGTTGCACATTCAATCCTCAGCATCTAGAGTAGGTTTTGGTGCATGGTGGATGAATTAATCAACACATATTGTCCCCTGTAAGGGATCTGGCATATGTGAAAAGAAGATGGATTTTGGTTATAGGGTAAAGTAAATTCTTTGGCTCCTGTCCAGTGCAAATAGTAACTTAATAGTGATCACCTCCTTGTAGCTACAGCGCAGGCCCTGGTTAGCAACTGACATAGTCACCATATCCACACCCACAGTCCTGCCTGGCCACCTGCTCTGTGATGACAGACAGATTGTCTGTGACACTGCAAGAGGAGGAACCACACAGAGACAGCAATCTGACCAAGCCTCGGGCTTGAGTGTGTAAACCGACACTATGTCAGTATCTCAGGAATTACTTATAAGCCCTCATCTGGCCCAATTTGCAAACAAGTTAGAGAGTCTCTTATTTCCTCTGTTAATAAAAGTTCATTAAGCATGTATTTTATGGGTATTGTTCTCATGTTTTTATTTATTATTTTTCAAGAATCAAGGAACTGGTAAGTTTCTGGTTATGTGCAAAGTTGGTAATCAAGCAACTCTTAGTAAAGGCAAAAAGTTGGGCAGTGTAGAGAAAAACAAAACACAGCTGAGAGTAGTCGTTAATTCGTTTTTTCATTCATTCCTTCATGTATTCATTTAACACATATTTATGAAGATCTACTCAAGCACTGTCCCAGACACTGGAGAGAAAGCAAAAACATCAGCACAAGTTCATACTCTCCTAGGATTTACATTCCAGTGGAAAAACGACAGGCAACGAGCAAAATAAGCAAATTAACAACTTGTAGGGTGTCACATGGAGATAATGCTATGAAAGCAGTAAAGCAGGGAAAATGGAATAGGGACCTTTGGGAACAAGTACTAGTTTTGTCAGTTTTGCAGAGACTTGAATAAAGTTAAGATTTCCTGTTGACAATGCCATCCTTTTGTGAGAGTCCCAAACAGATTATATATATTATAGATATATTACAGATCACATATATAAATATATCACAGGATTTTGTTTGTTTGAAAATTTGTTTCTGCCCTGCGTTGAGGTTCTTTTAGGAATTCTCACCTCAAAGCTGTCGGACTTCATCAGGGCTAGCAGCAGAGGCACGACCACATGACTTGTACCTCTGCATGCAGGAGGAAATATCTAATCTTCATCCCACAACTTTACCTATGTTTACTCAATGGCAGAATCATTATCTAGAACAGTTAATGGGTTAGAAGAGAATAGCACACTGGTTAAGAACCATGACATTAGTTATAATATCTGGGTAGGTCTCTCAGCTCTGGCTGTGTGACCTTGGTGAAGCTTCTTAACCTCTTGAATCTCAGTATCTCTGTCTGGAAAACATGGATCATAAAATCTCCTGCAAGGAGCTGTAGAAAGGACAAAATGTATACAAGGTGTGTGGCGGAGTTCCTGATCGTAGTAATTACTCAATAACTGATATTGTTGTTGTTATGTTGGTAAAGTTCCATAAAAATGATATCCATATAAATTTTAAAAATCCATATAATCAGGTTATCTCATTATTGATAATGACTGTGCTACCATTTTTGTTATACAGAATTCTATACAAGGAATAATTCAAGAAAATATACATTTCTGCATTAGAAGAGTACTTTTCCTCTCTGTAATGAAAGCAGCTGCTTGTGTTCTTTCTGATTTTGTAAGTACAGAGTGTGGTTCGTGACTGATAGTGGGGGCGCCACATTCTTGGCTCCTTCCCAATATTTATTTCCCTTTATGTCTGAGTATCATCTTGATCTTACTTCTATTACAAACTGAGGGCAGAATTTCAAAGGTAACCATTTTTAAACATATCTCACTACAACTAAAATTTTGGTTGTCACATTAATTTTATCAATAGGGGACTTTATCTGTAGGGCATAAACTTTTTCAGTAAGTTTGCGCAAACTTTCCCCAACATTGATTCAAGGACTCTCCATCAATAGAGACTCAAGATGAACCCCTGGGGTGCTCTGTACCAGGTAGCTGTTCCTCACAATCCAGTCTTGAAGCAATGTCCCTGAGAGATGGCACTTCAGCTTTTTCAATAAACCTCTTTTCTAAGGCATTGTCTGTGATATATAACTCCTTCACTGTGTCTTCAAATGCTGGGCACTGATTAGACTGTTCTGAGAACTGCTGATGTTTTAGTGGTTACTGCAATGCCCAGACAGTAGTCCTTGCAAATGGTCATATCAAAGATCCCTACGGGGGAAATAGAATGAACTTATGGGTGTCTTCATCCATGATTTTAATGATGCTGATTCTGCTACCACTGGGAGTGTCTGAAAATAAAGAAACTATATGTTCTCATCTCTTTAAAAATTCAGACTCATCCATTGTGACCTAAAGCGTCCTTAGTAATCATGAGCAAGTAATGTTCAGAAACTACGATCTATTTTCCCTTTCCTTTGAAATATTATTCCGTCACACAAAAAGCTTAGCCATTTTGGGATATGCTTTAGCATTTCTAAGCATGTGTATCAAAATAAATGGTACATTATTTGTGTATACTTTAAAATTATCTCCCATCTACAGTTTAGTTTTTTTTAAACTTATATGTCTATAGAACTTTTATTTTTTATTTCAGAGTCTTACAGGGGTATAAACGCTTTGGTTATATAAATTGCCTTTGCACTGCCCAACAAGCATGCCCATCCCCCATATGGTTTGCAGTGTGCACTGCATCTCTTAAGTGTGGATTTGCCCATCCCCTCCTCCCCCACCCCCACATGCCCAGCACTCTATGAATGTTACCTCTCATATGTGCACATTA
>NW_012150063.1:6243376-6246819 GCF_000956105.1 Propithecus coquereli | reverse complement strand
GGCACCATCCATGACCTTTAGAAATTTAGTCTCATAGGTAGAATTAGACTGTAAAGATTTTTGAAGAAGTGTGTGCTGTAGCCAGATATGTGCTTTATGAAGATAAATCTTGACAGCGTGTCTGAGATGTGTTAAAGTGGGCATGACCAGGGATAAAGAGATTGGTGAGGAGATGATTAAAATCGTCTCAAAGTAGGCCCAAGTAACAGGACTCTAAACAACAACTAGGAAAGAAAAGGAAGAATATAGCTGCTTTTCCTTTTTGGCTCAGTTCATGGCAGAATCCCATTACCTCCCTGCCCAATAGTTTTAAAAAATACTGAGTTTTAATTCTGAGTGGAATCATTTTGCATGGTTTCAACTGGGACATATATAATTTCTATAAAACTGTTACTATTCTAGGAAAAACAATCCGTTTTAAGACTGGCATACGAAGTTGGGGGTGGGGGGTTGTAGTCTGCTCTCGCAGGCAGAGAGAGTATTTCATCACTGTCATGATGAATGGTGATAATAAAAAGCAGACAGACCCAGTTGGTTTTATTATTGTGTCTAAATTCTCTCCTGACAATATACCCCCTTATTCTTTGCACTGTAGATTTACTGCTCCCACTGCCTATCTCCCTTGGTGTGCTGCTGTCTTTTAAACAGATTACAGTAATCTGAGAATATCTGGTCTCCTTTCTATGACATAGACATGACTTATAACTAGGGAACAGGTGAAAAGATCTCCACCCCATCCTGTGTACCCACCAGACATTTAACTCTACTTTACAGGAAAGCCTAACAGAGCCAAGTTGGATGAAGTATGGACTTTATATAGAGCCCCTCACTTCCCCTAACTGCACGTGACTTTACTATTATTTTTAGAAATATACAAAAATCAGTGAAAGAAATTGGAACATACTTGGAACATTTAATCAAATCTCTTTATTAATCATATATGTTCAGGAGAATATTTTTTTTTTCATTAAAAGCAGTCTTATTTGTTGGATAACAAGTCCAAAGACACAATAATTGCTTTGATTTTTCATGTGTATTTTTGACATCTCTTCTGACACACCCTTCATCTGACACAGACTAAAAGCCTACACATTCATCATTATGAAAAATCTAGTGTTAACACTACTTGAAATTATTAGCATATTTTTAAATGGAAAGAATATGCTAGATTTTTCGATGTTTATTCCCTTGTTTTAAGGTAAAATGTTATTTTTTCTTTAAATAAATCTAATACATTTAATTATTAATCAATTGATATTAAATAAGTTTAAGTAAACTTATTTAAATAAATAAAATTTTATTTTATTTATATATCAATCTTTATGTTAGAAAAACACCTAATAAATTTCCTGACAAGTTTGGAACATTTTTTCCTGTGAGAGGCAGTGTTTCATGTTAGAAAAGATCAGAGCAGAGATGAGCCTGAATTTTGTGGGACTGGACACGTGCTAGCTATATAAACACAGATAAAACATTCATTCACTCACTTGCTTAACAAGCATTTTTTGAATGACCATTAGGCAAGGCACTGTGTTAGACATAAGAGAATCATCAGTGAACAAATGGGTCTTTCATCTGGGGAAGGAAACAGAAATCAACCAACTTACACAACTCATTATTTTATTAATATTGTGATAAGGGGCAACCAGGAGACACAGAGTTGGCTTTGACATTTTCTAACAGAGGGAGCTGACCTTTTTAAAAAGATAACTAGGAACTGGCTAGAAGAGGGGAGTGAGCTCAGTACGGTCCTGGACAGAAGCAGCTTCAGATGCAAAGGCCTGGAGGTGAGAAGGCACAGCTGAGGGATTGAAAGATCAGAGGGTGTAAAGCGCAGTAAGTGGGGTAGAGAGAGGTGTGCGCAAGGGCCGTAAGGTAAGCAGAGGCCAGGTAGAACTTGCAGAGCTTGCTTTTTTGTTTTTTTCTTGAGATCATGATGGCTTATCTGCTTCATTCTAAGGACTTGTCTCAGTTTCATGATAGAATAACTAGCCTCACAATAACTGAACTCTTCTGCCCTTTTTGCACTTCCCTGGCTCACACATGATTGAGCAGAATTTCTTCTAAGTTTAGCATTAAGGGGAGACTTGACAACTGGAAAATTAAAAACAAATTAAGTCTTATTTTCTAGTCATGATTTTATTTTCACTGCTGTGCCTTGTCAGGAGTCTCCTGTTTGATTATCAATAATCACTAATCACCACAATGACCAAAATTTTCCACCAGATTGCTTTTCGGATTATTTGGTGGAGTTCGTTCTTTTGACACCCATATCCCCTCCTAACATGCTTTTCTAGATTACTCTCTTGGACTTAAAAATAAGGGAGGATCATTAAAAAAAAAAAATACTGGTAGCCAGTGTGAACTAAAACAGCACTGGCTCAATCCTGGAATGGGGACAACTCATTTCATAACTTTAAAAGATTCCTACATTTCCACTTGTTTATAGGAAGTTAAGATTTTACCATTGTGGCATATAAACAAAACAGTGATTAGACCCAGACTACCCACTCTGTTAGGAGATGTGGGGGAGAAGACCCACTGGTTCCTTCTCTTTGAGGTAAAGGGAGGAGGCTCCAAAAGAATTGCTGTAAAGATTATAAGAAGAAACTGGCATTTGATTTCCCAGTCTTAGCTTCCAGCTAACTTCTGCATCATATACTGCTGCATGTGGTGAAATACCACTGGGGCGTAATGGGATGGGGTAAGGCTTGTTATTGGAGAGGTATTTAAATTGGTCTGAGAAGTGGGGCTGTAGTGGGGAGATGAGATTGGAACTGCAGACCTGCCAAGGACTCCACCATAGGACAGGAGATGAATTTTGTGTCCGACAGCTGGGAGGGGCTCAACCTATAAGGATAGTCCAGTCACATGTAAGCTCTCCCAGTGCCTGGAGGAAATGCTGAGAAAAGAGTCCCTCCCAGTGGGGACAGTTGACTACTCTAGCCAACCACACTGAGCATATAATAAATGAGATCCATCAGCAGCAGGAGCCAACATGAAGGAGCTGCAATCTTATCACAAGAGGCGTTCTCTCCCCCTCTCTGCCAGAACACTATAGGAGTATAGAGGGAAAAGGTGGGCGAGAAGGTAGACGTCCCTTTCTTCTCTAAGTCTCTACAGCAAAGGTTCTCACCTGGGATGGTACCATCCCTAGGAGGCAATTTCAAAATTCATGGGGTGTTTTGTAGTTGTCACAACAATATGGAAGTTGCTATGGGCATTTATTGGGCTAGAGCCAAGGATGCAACATATCTTGCACTGTGGAACAGTCTCATATGACAAACAATTCCCCTTCATGCCATATTATTTTCAAGTGTTCTACAGAGCATTCATGTAGGTGAAAAACCTAGTACTTGAGCTTATAGGCTTACTTTGGTTTTTATATAAAAACCAAGTATTTTTGCATGTTTTCATTTATACTGATTTTCCCAGGAGTATAA
>NW_012150063.1:6239916-6242071 GCF_000956105.1 Propithecus coquereli | reverse complement strand
AAGTGACTAAAATTTTTCTGGACTGATATGCCCTTCAGGGAGCTATGGCAGGAAAGGAGCTTCACCGGAGCTTCACTGGAGGCTATCATTGGAAAATGACTTGAGGTCCTCTGCAGCTTTGACATCCAACAGGATGGTCAGCTACCTGCCATACATCTGAAGAGTGGAAAGAATAGGTAGTTGCAGTTCTGCTACTAAGTTGCTGGTAAACCCACAATGGCTCTGAGCTTTGCTTGCCTTGCAAATTGAGGATGCTAATCTGCTTCTTTCAGTATTATTGGGAGAATCTTGTAGTGCAGTAAGTATAAAGTGCTCTGTAATGACAGGAACTGTGATTCTGTACCTTCTTACATTCCACAGTGCCCAGGCCCATGCTGTGTATATAATGATGCCTAACAATTCTTGCTGGCGAGTTAAATGTGTCCTCCTTTTTTCCCTCTAAGGAACGGAACATAAATGCTGCAAATCATGGCTTGTATTCTATATTTCCAATAGATGCTGCTTAACTTTTCATTCATGTGTATGTTGTACTTGAAAAACTACATGTGATTGGCTTGACATTATTAACTCATTTTAAATGGCCAAGAAAGCACTAAATATAATGGTGCCTGGATATTGAGATGAGTAAATCATGTATGTCACAGGAACTGACGATCTAAAAGCAAAATGTGCAGAGAAAGGAAGAGAAGCCACTTAAGAGCTTTAGAAGATGGATTAATTGAGAGTGAAATCTCACCTGGTGCACACCAGGGGGACAGCTAATTAAAGCCTCTGTAGAAAGGACAGGAGTGGATCCCTAAGGCTGGTTGGAGGCTAAGCAAGGTAGAGCACAGTGCTCGTCATGCCCCTTAGTGGATGCTTCTGACTCCCAAGAGGGTTGTTCGGCGTCAATTTTTACCTGTCCAAAGACTCCACTTTTAACCCCAAGCCATCTCTCTTGAAAATGTCATCCTTTTGCAGAGAGCTGAGAGTGTGTTAGGGCACCAATGCACACTCAATCGCATTACTTACTAAAGAAACCACTCACAGTGAAAGGATTTGTCCAGAGAGGACTACCCTGTAGAGCTGCTTCTGATGGAAGTAAGAGCGATGTTGGCGCTATTAACTGCTATTCGATACCGATGGAGAGAGGACAGAAAGCCAAAACTGTTCTATTCACTTCTCTAAATTATCTTTCTCTCAATTAAAAACAGTGGTGGCTGCTATTATTGTCTCCTTTTAGGTTTTGTCTGTAGAATAATGATTCGCTGCCCTTTTGCTCCTTTTAGAGACAATTTCTTGCTTAATTATAGGTCATGTAATGTGTCTTTCCTTATGACATTCACATAAATGACTTCATACTGTCCGTCCTGTTCTTCCTCTCAGAATGCTGTCCACTTTAACTCAATCTTGATTAATTCCCTCTTTTCCCAATGAAAATATGGTGGTTTTCTGTGCCACTTTTGAATTCACTATCATATTCACCATCTTTATCTATTACACTCAGAATATTGAATTTTATGATTATCACTTTTGCAATCTTCACAAAGTGATTTTTGATAACAAAATTGGAGTAAAGAATTTTTCCATATATGACTATAGGTAAGACTGTGCATAAATAAACCAAATTTAGTCACCATTAACTATGGAAATAACTATAAGCAAATCACTTCAGCTTCCTAGATCTCAGGTAGATTATCTGTAAAGTGGGAATGTTGAACTGATTTTCGTCTCTTTCACTCACGGAAACATTGAGACATCATGATAGAATGTCTCAGGTTTATTCTTTTGGTTTCGAAGCTTTGATTTGTTCTACACTGTACATTTTAAGCGCGATGGTATGGAAATAGTAGCAGCCCCCTCCATCACCAGGAATTATTTTATCATTTATAAAGTATAGTCATTCATTTTCTCTAGAAAGATAACTTTGAGATATTACTAACTTTAGCATTAGCATTTACTTATTTAAAAATAAGTGGTTTTTAGTGGTTTATTTATGTATGCTCTACATATTACAATTATTGGCTCTGACAGAAATATGCTCTTTTCTATCCATTTAAACAGTTTGTTCTAATCAACTGTCACTCAGTTTATTTTGATTATGAAGACTTTTCATGTCTTTTCACAAGATCTTACCACTGCTCATTAAGTTTAAGTAAGCATCTTCTGAAACAAA
>NW_012150063.1:6237218-6238465 GCF_000956105.1 Propithecus coquereli | reverse complement strand
TTTGTATGTATAGATAAAGATATATGCATAGCAAAAATTCTGAAGACCATTCTTTCAAATGTTATGTGTTTATCAACTTCTGGATAGTGCCATTAGAGTTATTTTCTCCTACTTTATTTACAGTCATTAATACATAAATTTTTTCACAATTAACAATAAAACTAAAATGGAAATTTACTTATTTTTATGATTAAAGAATGTTTTCAATCAACAATAAAAACACTTCTTTAATTAAAAAAATCCCAATAAATTAATTTCAATTTGGAAAGAAGATCCCTGACATTTAAGTCTAACACCACCGTTTCTTCCTCCCTTAAATCACATGGTGCAGATTACAAACAGAGAAGTGGTTTTGCTACTACTATGGGTTCTACAACCCAACTTTTAAAATGTTATATGAAGACTTGCTGCTACTAATCACCTGTAAAATTTCTGATTTTATAGTCTGGTGGTGCTGGAGGTTTTACACTGAAGGCTTAGTTTCTCAAACAGAAACCTCTGCCACTGCTAATGTTCTGTGGTGCATGGAGACTCTATACCTATTACATTATTTGATCTTTAAAACCACATTCTGACATAAGTTTTGATAACTTATTTTACAGGAGAGAGAAAAGGCCATGTTCACTGAGCTCTTAAGCCCCTAAGCAGGGACTTAGACTCAGGATTTTTCACTCCGATGTCCGTTCTTTGCACTGCATTCCCACATTAGTTGCATTCACTTCTTTTTTACCTCGAAAGTCCTACCTGACAAGCCTTCACCACACAGAGAATATCTTACTTAATTCTCTGTCACCACATTTCTGTTGGAATAGATTACCTCATCCATCAACGTCTAAACTCTCATGGCATTAGCACAATTTTAGCCCCTGTGAAACTACTTCTCCCTACCCTATGTATTGAGACAGTAGTAAATTGTAAGCTAAGCACTCTGAATTGCTTTTGCTGCCTAAAAATGATGTTTCTCCATCAGTCATATAGAGGAAGCACACCCTTCATTAGAATAAGAAGTTACTGACCTCAGGCATCTGTCTGCAAATACCCCATTCATATACCTTAAGGCAATAAAGTTGGCAAGAAATATGAAATGATTACTGCAATTGCCATAAATTGAAATTATCTTTAAAAATTACAAATAGTAAAAATATTAGATAACTTTGGCAAGATAGGGCAAGGTCTGTTTTTTAATCAAAAATTTTTAAGGCAAAATTTCAGTGCACATATTTCTATATCATGCTGGCAAATCTTAA
>NW_012150063.1:6230821-6233133 GCF_000956105.1 Propithecus coquereli | reverse complement strand
TTGTTACAAGGCAAGAGCTGTAAGGAAGAGTCCACAGACAGTTGAAGAAAGGCAGAAGTTAGGAGATGAGACATAAGTGGTGTGGGCAGTACCTGCTGGTTTAGGCCCAATTTGCGTGGGTCAGCCTTGAGGCCTCATGTCTCACTAGGAAGCTAATGGAATATAAGAACTGACAACACAAGAAATGGTTCTGAGGTTCTGACATCAAACTCAAAAAGAGAAGTTGTGAGTGACTTATACCTGCCTGCTGCTGTACTCTGTCTGGTCTGGGGAACTGACTCTGGGCAAACCTGAGTAAGTGGGGAGGTTCCTAAGCAACTGGAACTCACCTGAAATAGTGCAGATCTGGTGGATATCCAGGTCTCCAGCTCTAGAGATGAAAGGGAGAGGTTGACGAAAGGTGGATTCTCATTTTCTATGGGAATGCTTCTTTTCATTCATTTGTAAATCCAATCATTAAGTCAACCAACATTTATTGCAATCGCGCTAGCCAGGTCTTTGGAGAGAGGTAGAGGCGATTAAGCCAGAATCTTTGCTTTTCAGGAGTCTCCAGCTTGGCGTGGGAGAGGTAGTGGAAAGACAAGCAGATGAAGAATAGTGGTATGGTTTGGGTGTTATGGGAGAAGAGAGAAGGGAAATGAATAGGATCAAGTCGAGACTGAGTAGGATTTCTAGATAATTTGATGGCAAACTGAGTCTTAAAGGATCACTAGAGGTGTTTCAGGAAGATGTCCCAGAAAGAGGCAGGGACATGCAAAATCACGGTGGCATGAGAGATCGGGTTGCTTCCTGGAATGTACAAGAAGTTTCGAGTGCTTAGAATGCTTAATGTATATGGAAAAGTGGTGAGAAATAATGCTGGAGAAATAAGGGGCTCTATATTCTATCCCAACACAAATTTGGGATTTTAATTGAGGAGTTGAAACACACAAAGAAAATATTCAAAAGATTTAGACTCTCACTAATTTTATGTGGCAATTTAGGTAGGTGGGGCTTTGGTTCTTAGATCTCTATCATGAATTCTGGGGTTTGAAGATAAAACTTTAATTCTTGGAGAGATTTTCATTTACACACAATTTGGCCTCTAGCAGGGTCACTGTAGCAGCTACTAAAATTACTTTCAGAAAATGGATAAGGAATGGAACCCCTTTACCATCCCGAGATGAAATGATTCAATCATTCCTTTAACAAAGTTTCTTGACCACCTCCTGTGTGAAAAGACTTGAATGTCTTTTCCAAACCCATGTATGACTACCTCCAAAGTGTGTGGAGCACACTTGGAAGCTGGCACCAATATTAACTTTTGTCCTTTTGGTATGACTGTATGAAGAAGAGTGGCATATCTTATTCCTGGAATTTTACTTTTTTTTTTTCTCTCCAGGAACGTTAATTGGGATAAAGGATATACAATGTTCTCTTGATTTCTGAGTATCTAGGAATAGTGATCATCCACTTCAGACTTTCTAATATATTCACCTCTCAATAGTCTGTCTTATTCACTCCTTTATTTATAGCATCAAAACTAATGTCTACTGCTTGTTTTTGAAGTGTGAGCAAATCAGTAAATCAATGAATAAAAATTATCAGACTATTTTTTCTGATTTCTTTGGTGTGGAAAATACAGGGATGATTATTCTATGGGTGCATTTTTCCTATAGCAAACATACCATCGGCTGTGACAATGTCATGCATTAGTTGTAAAGTTTAATGTTCAAAAACATTTAATACTATTCTCTAAAAACAGGAACAGAGGACCCAGTAAATAGTGCATTTCTTTGGCAACATGAGCTTTTTAAGTTTATTTTTAGTGGAATGAATTACTGGGGTGTCTGAGGGAAACATTTCTATTCTCTTAAAAGAGAGAAAACCTTGTGATGTAGTCACATTTTGAGAGCTGAGGTTTTGCAGTTCCCTATTCCTAGAACCCTCTGAATACATGTGAGTAAATTGATTCCATCCTCTGTGCTTCTGGTTGTTTATCTGTAAAACAATCCACCTGCTCCTTCCCTCAGTCCCTCCCTATTTCTTTGTCCTACATTATTAAAAAGAAGATAATTTCTTATCACTTAATGTTTTAGAAATGATCCCTCAACTTTTCAGGTACCACCCAAATGCACTCTTGAACTTTGGCTGAAGGAAGAATAGGAGTCCGTTGGCATGGAAAGTTTTTTTCCTCTGGCTGAAGATGAACTTCACTGAATTTTTCTCTGCTCTGTACACTACAAACCACATGAGTAATTTGCCCTTGAGTTGAACTGCTGAAGTTCAATAAAGATGAGTGTGTGTGTGTGTGTGTGTGTGTGTGTGTGTGT
>NW_012150063.1:6229631-6230735 GCF_000956105.1 Propithecus coquereli | reverse complement strand
TATATAAATAACTCTATTTGCCCCAAAAAAACTTTTTTAGTGAGAAGAGTGGTCTTGATTTCAACCAGAGATATGATTAAAGTGAGGGAGAAGTCCATTCAGGGGCAAGAGCAGTCCGGGCAGAATCATGGAAAATGCTAATTTCATGAGGTCAGAAGAAACTTGATGTATTTGTGTCAGAGAAAATAGAAGGAGCAAGTGTGGCTGGCACCAAATAAATGGTAGAGATTAAGAAATGAAGTAGGAGGGTGCGATAGTTCAGGGAAAGATCATCATACAGGGCCTTGAAGACTATGAGAGGTTGTTAAAACTTATTACAAGAGTGCATGAGAAGCTACTGGCAGGTCTTCAGTAGGCGAGTGATGTGTTTAAAGAGGCTCACTCTGAGTACAGAGGAGAATCTGCCTCAGGCCAGATGGAAGCAGGGAGACCAGTGGAGAGAGAGGTGCCAGTGGGTGGCTGTTCCTGGCATGTTAGCAGTGAGGGAGGAGTGGTCCAGTTTGTGATTTATTTGGATGGTAGAGACAATAGGATTAGATGATGGATCAAAAGTGGTGTATATGAGAAAGAAAGCAGATGAGAGTGAGTCCTAGATTTTTCTTCTGAGCACTTGTGTGGATGTAGTTGCCATTTTCTAAGATAGGAAATCCAGGGGATACAAATTGAAACTTTTATTTTGTATGTATTAAGATTGAGATGCCCAGTAGATATCCATGCAGGGATGTTGACTGCTTAGTTGGGTAAATTCATCTGGAATGAAGGGAATGAGATAAAAATTTGAGCGTTATTGACATATGTATGGTCAGGAAAAATCATGGTAATGGACGGACTCAAATGAGGAGTGACAGCAGAAAGAAGAGGAGATGGGATTTGAGTTCTGAGTCCCAGGGCACTCCTACATTTAAAGATTGAGAAGAAGAAGAGGACCTAGCAGAGGAAACCAGAAGAAATGGAGATTGGCTTAGGAGAAGAACAAGGAGAATGTGATGTCCTGGAAGCCAAGAGATGCAAGAGTTTAAAAAATTAGGCAACAGGCTCACCAGCTGACAGGGCCTTTGCCAATTCTGGACTTTAAAATGCCACCTGAGTGCCTGGTACTGAGTC
>NW_012150063.1:6222098-6222826 GCF_000956105.1 Propithecus coquereli | reverse complement strand
TTACTACCCTCAGGCCCCATTCCACAGGCCAGTAATTAATGTACTAGGGCAATTTCTTCCTGACGCCACAATCTGTTGATACAGCTATGAAAACTGACTGAGGACCCATGATAAGGTTGCCACAGTGACTTGATTTTATTGCAGGATGGGAGCAACGCTGGACAAAGAAAGACTGTAAGATAAAAACTGCACGTTCTTATTTTGGGTTGTTTTCAAATTAGATTCTGATTTTCTCTGGTGCCAATAGAGAGGCCACAAACATGTAATCTTTAGAACTAAAACAAAAAACCTCATGAAACATCGAAAGAGGAAGCCAAAAGTGACTCCCTTCCCCAAATGTGAACTACTTACTGCCGCGAAGGTTAGACTGCCTGCTATGCCCTGAGTGTTTGTTTCCCTCTAAAATTCTTATGTTGCAATCCTAACCCCCAAAGGAATGGTGTTAGGAAGTGGAGTCTTTGGGAAGTGATTAGGTCATGAGGACTCTGCCTTCACTAATGGGATTAGTGTTCTTATGAAAAAGATTTCAGAGAGACCCTCACCCCTTCCACCTTGTGTAGACACAGTGAGAAGGCACTGTCTATGTACAGCAAGACAGAAAGTAGGTTCTCACTAGACGCAGAATCTATTGGCACTTTGATCTTGGACTTCCAGCCTTTAGAACCCTGAGAAAGACATTTCTGTTGTTTACAGGCCACCCAGTTTATGTTATTTTTGTTATAGCAGCC
>NW_012150063.1:6205986-6220309 GCF_000956105.1 Propithecus coquereli | reverse complement strand
GAGTGTAGTGGGACAATCATAGCTCACTGTAACCTCAAACTCCTGGGCTCAATTGATCTTCCCACTTAGCTTCCCAAAATTCTGGGATTATAGGTGTGAGCTACTGAAGCTGGCCAGAAGTTTATAATCTAATAAACAATGGGTGTGTATAGAGTGAAGGGTGGGTGAGATAGCCATAAACTGCACGCAGCATGAGGAGGTATGTGGAAAACTTCAGCATTTAAAGAGGAGAGAAAACATAATCCTAACCTCCACTAGAGAATAGCTACATTCAACACAGCCAGAACAAAAGGAAAGAAAAAAACTAATAACAGAGACTGCTAATTGTCTAGTTCAATATTCTGTTGGTAACAGACCCTTCAATTTTATCTGCTTAGAGTAAAGACTGTATTGCAGTAAAGTGTGACAGCATAGCTTAGTTCCGCCTGATGAGAAGTTAAAACAGAAATGTCATGTAGCAAATTTCAGAAAACTTTCTTAAAAGATAGCTGACATACTCCCTTTGTTTCTCTTTCTTCTCTCTTTCTTCTGCCAGATGGAATGCAGACTGATGGCTGGAATTGGAGCAGCCATGATGGCCCATGAAACAGCACACTAAGGGTGACAAAGTTGCAAGATAAAAGAAGTCCTAGTGATCATAAGCCACTATACCAGCCCTGAATTGCTTATCTCCAGATTGTGTTCATCAGAGAGAGACAGACCACTATCTAATTTAAGAAACATTTAGTTTGGGTTTCTGTCATTCGCCACTGAACTTAGTCCTAACTGATAAAAACCTTTATTGAGAATGCTGACCTCAACATCACTCTGTTTAAGAAGCTTCATTGCATAGAGCAGGTATAACTGTTACCTAATGTAATATGAAGTCATATTTTAAAACAAATACATTATCGTTATGCATCCAAATAAAATTACCGCTCACAAGCTATCACTTTGAGAGAAAATATTATTATTATTCCAACCATAATACTATTAGTGTTACAGCGCTTCCTTTGAAACTGTATTAATGGTGGTATTGGGAGCAGCAGTAACATCCAGTTCCCAGGTACAGCGGTGGATCCTCATGCCATTTGGAAGAACTGGCATTATCCCATACCAGAGGAACTGTGATGCAAGCTTGGCACCCAAGAATCTGTGATGGATGGGATCTGATTGCCCCTCCTCCCCTTATTTCTACCCATGCTCCAAGCCTGCTGCTCCACTCTTCCCAGGAATGCTGTGAGCTTTCCAGTATTCTCACAACAGATTATTTTTATGTAACCTTCTCCGAGAGGCCTTTCCTGATGATTTTATATAAATAGTACCCTCTAGCACTCCTTGTCCCTGTCACCTGAATCTAGTAAGAAGGGATTTCAACTTTGAAGGGCTGAAATGTGTTTCCTGGAATTTGGGGAACAATGTCTAACATATCTTCAAAAAAGGTGAAGGTGAGAATTGGTGCTGTCACCTGAGTTAGCAGAGCAGAGGGAGAAGAAGGCCGAGGACTGCATCTAGGTCTAAAGTGAACAACAACAGGCAACATGCCAGGGACATGTTAAATGCTTTTCATGGACTAGATGTAGGCCACTAACAAACAGAGCTGGTGTAGGGTCATGTTAGGTTTCATACAATAGGGTCATGTGTGTGTAATGGAATCTCAGCAGAAGGAGGCTGGCAATGGAAGGCCCAGCCAGAGAGGAATGTGTCGCTTGTATCTTGGTAATTATAATTTAATGTTCCCTGCTGGGATTGCTAAAGAATTCAATAAAGTTTCCATAAGAAAGAGTTAGATATCCTACTAAAGAATAAGAGTTTCTGGTCTATCTTATCTCCACTCCCTCTTTCTTGTCTCCCACAATATTCAATCTGATTGTGTTAACAAAAACTAGGGGAAGTAGAATGGGAACAGGCAGATAAGGAGGGGACAACCATCCTCCTCATCTTCCTCCCTGCCTTCACCCTGAAGCCAGTCTCAACAGGGCCAAGGGAAAATGGTTTAAGTTTATATCATATTACTGTGATTATTATATGGAACCAGGAATTCTGCTTTCTGAATTGGGACTATGTTAATGTCTTGAAGTAGTTATAGAAATTCTACCAACAACTACCTTTGCCTAGTACTTACTGTCCAGGTTTGTATCTAGGTAAAGATTGGAGAGAAGAAAAATGTTCCTTTTATGATTATTCCCTGAGTACTTTTTGTTCAAATTATCAGCACTTTTGAATGACTGGGAATGTTAAGCAACCAATGAAGCAGGTGACACGTTCTTCCTCACTTTGGTCTTTTGTCTGTTGATTCATCGGTATCTCAGGGATCATTGTTGTCATTTTGTTCTAATTTCTCCCATCAGATGAAAACACACACTAAAAATCTAATACTCTCAACTACCTTATTAGTGGATAAAAACTGTTGCACTGTCTAGAATAATTGGCACTTCAAAGAGGTCCTCGGAAAAACAACTTCAAATATCAAGTAATTTCACCAACATGGGAATTTCTAGTAAAAGAGAGAAGGCATTTTATATGCGGCACCTTTCTGGTAATGCTCCAGAAATACTACGTAGAAAATTTCATATATGATTTGGGCACATCGGGCACCCAGAATTTGTCTATAAATTGATAAATAAGTTGCACTTGTTCGAATGGCACAGCTGGCAGGCATGATGCAAATGCAAACAGCTGAGGTGTGGAGGACTTGGTGGAGAGCGCAAAGCCTCACTCCCAAAGGATAAGAGGGAGGGAAGCAGAGGAAGGAAGCAGATGTTTGGTCATTGGAACGAAATTGACTGATTCATGGTTGCAGAAGCAATACTAACAGTGAAAACTCAGCCACATTTTAAATTAATCACTTTTGGGGGGAAGATAAGAATAAATTATCTAAATAAATGAAGTACTATCTTCTGGAAGAGTAAACTTAGTTCTAAAATAAATTAATTAGAGTATCAGAAAAAGAATCAATTGCTCAAAAGTTATTTATTAAAGCCCTGTTAAGTGATAAAATGATTTACAACCTAAATATGCCTCAGTGTTCTTTCCCACTCTTATTTTCAATGTTAATGATTCACCTTCAAATATTTTCCATATTGTCCCTAGTCAATTACATTGTGGTCATCTCATAGACATTGTAGCTCAGAGGTGGGAGGGGTCTTTAATATTGTCTCACTAATATTCAGCCCAAATTTTACTACATGTAACTTTATCTGCTGGACAAACAACCCTACCCCATGTACCTCGTCCAATTATTTCTTTACTGGAATGCTGATTATACATGATAATGACGTAGTATATATAGTATTTGACTATTATAAATTCTATATACATATTTAATGTATCTTTCTATGGTATCACATGATTTTTGTTGTCTATACTTATGCATTTCCACTTTGTTGGTACAGAGCTGATATATTCATTATATAAATGTTTTAAACTTTGCCGGATATTTTCTCATCACACTCCAGAGCTCTGCACAAATGTCATTTGCTGGAGGAGCCTTTCCCTGATTACTCAAACCAGGTCGAGTCCCCTGTTACATACCCTATTCTTCCAGAAATAGCACTCACCATAACTGTTAAAATCGTAATTTGTGAGCAAGAGTGAGATCCCGTCTCTATTAAAAATAGAAAAATGAGCCAGGTGTTGCAGAACATAACTGTAGCCCTGGCTACTTGGGAGGCTGAGGCAGGAGGATTGCTTGAGCCCAGGAGCTTGAGGTGAGAGTGAGCTATGATGATGCCACTGCACTCTACTCGGGGTGACAGAGTGTCTCAAAAAAACATTGTAATTTGTGTTTAATATCTAGCTCTGTGACTGCAGTGTAATTTCACTGGGTGCAGAGAATGTCCATTCTGGTTTCCAGCATTTAGCATATTGCCTTTTCAAAGTAGTATACCCAACATATTGCCTGTCCCACATGAGGTACCCAGTGAATAAATGAATTCAACAAATAATAATTGAACATCTAATAGCTGTATTTTGATTTGCGACCATTTTTTAGACCCAACTACTATTTTGTCTCATCTTAAATTGCCAATTTCATATTCTAGGCCCCTTAAGAATAATTTTCCTTTATTCATTCTGTAAGTATCTGTTATCACCTGTTATGTGTGGAGTTGAACTTATCTTCTGAATCTTTCATTTTTGTGGTAACTTGCTACGTTACAGCTAATCAGATAATTCTAAATTTTTTGACATGGAAGTTCCCTTAGAGATGGTCCAGTCCAAATTCTTTTATTATAAAGCGTTTCCTTCAGTAACACATCTGAAAATTAGTTTTCTGGCATTCTTGAACAACTTTTAATCACCCTAAAGAAACTTTGCAAGTAAGCCCAACCATTTGCTGTATCTCTTGAATAATGAGAAACTTCTGTCCTGAATTTTTCCATACTATAAAGTCCCCTACGGGTGTGGTGGTGACCTCTGAAAAAGATCCTTGACTTTCATATGACGGGCCTATCTGTATCAGAAGGAAGCCCTTACGCCTTCTCAAACGAATTTCAACCTTCATGGTTCCTTCACCTGTTTCTCACTGAAGTTCTTCCCAGATAGTTTGCCTTACTGGTCATTTATATTTTGTTACCTCTTTTAAAATGTGGTGTACAAAGTGAGCACAGTATTCCCCAGATGACCAGTTTAGTTCTTTGAACAGTGAAAATTGTGATTTATATGAGCTTCATAAGGACCCCAGCATTCAATATTAGCTCACTGGCAGTTTGTCCTTAGATCTCAGGGTATGAAAAAGAGCAGTATTTTCATTAGTTGAATTGTACCCAATGCCACACACACACACACACACACACACACATGCACACACACACACAAAATTAATAGCTCAATAATTGGCCGAGGCACAGTTATAGTTTATCAATTCACTTTCTTCACAAATGTCAATGGACCAATTAACCATTGCTTTGGTTTGATCTAAGTGTTTGCTCCATCTCCTCCACCTTGAAAGGCTGGTAATACAAAACAATGGAATTATTTACACTACGGATCTCTAATCAAATGATCAACACATTTATTAAAAGGATATCTGCTGAAAAAATACACTAGCGATATAAGAAAAATGATATAGATTGTGAAAGAGAATATTGATATACTTTGCTTCAGTCTGAGTATCAAACACGGTGGAACTTATTTCAACATGTTCCTAGATCTGAAAGATCAATCAAATCACAAATTCTGCCATTAGACAATATAATATATCCCTCTTCTGACAAATAATTCTCATATCCCATAATGGGTTTTATACATACTCTACTCTGTGTTTGATTTTTGAAATTGTTACATTTTTGGAAAATACACAAGATAACAGTGAGTAAAAGTTAGAAAGAATAGGTAGAAAAAGGGAAAATATGTCCAAGAATACCATGTTAATGAGGTTTCCTATTAATATCATCCTAACCTATTTTATATATTAATAATATAGCCTTCAATAAAAGTTGCATCAAATCCTTTTTGAGAAGAAGTTGGTATAAATAAAGCAAGTATGGTTTAAATATTCACTTCCTTTTTTCAACATTCAATCTACAAAATATATTTTGTGTGGGAAATATGTCTGGCTACCATGTCACCAATGGTGAAAAATATGTTAGGCTTTCCTGAGGAGGTAGCATTTGAGATAAAATATGTATCATGTAGAAATCCATACTATTAAATACTGATTTACTATTACTCAGAATTTTCCCCTTAATATTTGACACTTTCAACAGTTTTGATCCCTAATGTACAATTTTTCCTAAGTATCCTAGAAATTGTATTAGTTACAGAAGACAGCTGATCAAGAGGAATATTTCACATTTCTCTTTCTCTTCTTTTATTTCTCCAATTAAGATAGAGTCTAGTTTGATTTCCTTTATAAAACTATTGTCTCAGAGCTCTTAATCACCTTTGTAAAAAGTTGCTTTTATAAAGAAAATTTTATGAAAGCAGCATATGGAACCTTTACCATTCCTACAGTTGGAGAAGATAACTGGATATATTGACACCGTAGACAGGGAAAAAAAGTTAATTCTTACTCAAAAGAGAACCAGAAGTTCACTTGAGGTACTTCCTTAAAAATAAGCACAACTGCCATTTCTCACTACTTTGGTGTTTACTCTGACTCCAAGAGAGGGGAATAGGAATATAAGAAGCGGTGCCTGCTGACTCAGACTGGTTTTCCTACTGCTGCTGAAAAGGCAGAGCTGGGTGCGTAATTCAGAGAGTTTAATGGTCAGCCCCTGCATTGAAACAGACACTTGTGCTTAATCACTTTTTCATGCTCCAGTAAGTAAATTCTTAATGGACAGATAACACCATCTTAATCTCTGATACGACTTCATGGAAAAACTATACTACCAGTCCCAGGGAAAGAGAATTTTAAAAATAATCGTAAGTGAGGTTAAAAAGTTTAAAGCCAGCTGACTGCATATCTGGCTTTGAGTTTAGCATTAACTTGCAGATAGGAATGCGTCTGTGAATAAAAGTTTGCCCTTTGAGAAGCAAGAGCTATTAAAGGGTGGAAAGACAGAAAACTAAAGGTCTTTGTCCTTGTGTGAAATAGCACGAGATGAGATGAAATGCCAGTCCAGCTTTCGTTATTACCACAAGGGGGACACCTTCTGTAGACTGAAAGTAAGTGAAGGCTTTTTATGCATAATCCTCCTCTCTGCCCTCCCTCAAGCTAACTGAGAAATCTGGTGAAAGACTATAAATGCCAGGGAATTGCCATGTGATGGAATTTACGAGAGCCAAGGTCATTAATATGCTCTCAGTATTGATTCTTGCCATCTTATTTCATAGATGTGTAAGCAGATTCTCTTGAAACATGATTCCCAAGCTGCTCACTCTCAAGTTTTTTTTTTAAAGCCTGTTCAGCACGTGGAAAGAATAAACATGTTCCCTTTTAACTGTCAAAAGAGAAGTCTCATATGACGATATACTTTTGAACAAAACCAACTGGTTTTTTTTTTTTTTTTAAATAAAGTGACCCACAGTGTGGGGGAGGAAAGGAAAAGCAAACATGTTTGCACTAAACCATTAATCTCCTAATTCATATTTTGTTTTCCTCTAAGCCGAAATCATCTTTACTTTTAAAGGTTACTTAAGTTCACGAGTTCTTTCTTTGTGTCATTTTAGTATTACATACAATTTACTTTCCTTATTTGTCTGAGAGTTTTCAGGACTGTGCTTGTGTGTTAGAATTTTTAATACCTTCCCAGAGTATCTACATATTGTCATAGTTCCGTAAGAGTGGAGAGAGTGTATGAAATGGTCTGGGACTGAGCAGTCCATCTGGGGGAGGGTGGCTGCAATGCGGTGTGACTACAGTTCCGGGTCAGAGGAAGGTATGTTGGATTTGGAAGCAGAAGATCTGTGTCAGAGTCCCATAAGATAATCATGTTAATAGTAACAATAATTCTCTAATGATAATGGCTGCCATTTATTGAGTGCTTACTCTGTGTCAGAAACTGCGTTAAGTGCTTTGGAAACATTATCTCATGTAACTGTTGCATCACCCCCAGGAAGTTATTAGAGTCTCTGTTTTACACACAGGACACTGAAGCTTAGATAACTAGAGAAACCTGCCTAAAGTATTGCATTGCTGGTAATTTATAACAGAAACATAATTAGAAATCAGATCTGTCCACTCTGTTTCACTATCTGTAAAACAAAGATATACCCGACCTCAAACTTTGCTGTGCTGAAATGGGATAACATGAGCCTTGTGAACCAAAAGTACATATGCAAAAGTATTTGTATGAAGGTGAACATGCCATATCGACCAGACACAAAATCGAAAATGGACCCTTCACCAAGTGGGGTGCAAGGCAGAAGAAATTGAGAGGAACTTTTCTTCCCGTGGTCATAGTTCTGTGCCTTTTCACCTAAATGTCTCTTCTCACTTTTTTGACATTCAGTGTTACTCCTTAGAGATCCCAGAGCAGCTTTTTCCATGCTAGTGTATGAGGACTGTGGCATATTGTTGGAAGGAGAAGTAGGGTAGAGAGTCACTTTCACTTTGGGATTCGAACATTTTTTTTTAAGAGACGAGGTCTAGTGCTGTCACCCAGGCTGGAGTGCAGTGGTGTGATTATAGCTCAATAGCTCACTGCAGCCTTGTACTCCTGGGCTCAAGCAATCCTCCCACCTCAGGCCCCTGAATAGCTGGGACTACAGGTATGTTCCACCAAGCCTAGCTAATTTTTAATTTTTTTTAGAGACAGGGGTCTCACTATGTTGCCCAGGCTGGTCTCAAACTCCTGGCCTCAACTGATCCTCCTGCCTTGCCCTCCCAAAGTGCCAGGATTATAAATGTGAGCCATGGTGCCTGGACTGGGATTAGAACATTTTGATTGGAGGACAGAGGGTAGATGGAAGTTTGAAGACAAAAGAACAGATAGATTCAATCCTCTCCCTTGAAACAGACTCAGTACTTAACCTCGAGGCTTCAGCTCGATCAAGAAACATTAAATGGCTTCCTGACTACCTACCAAGGGGTTAGTCTCTGAGCATGAGAAAGAATCAGAAGGTTTATTGGCACAATTGTCAACTAGAAGCAATCCCCAAACTTTAGTCAATGAAATACCTTTGTAAATCCCTAAAAAGCCAATACAGCATCACGTTATTAAAAAGCCATTCCTCAGATTTTACAGCCCAATGTGAAGTGAAGGAGCCCACTCATCTTCATATGACGATACACTTCTAACATTTTTACATTGTGTCATTAAGTTTGTGTTATACATAAAAAAGAAAAAGATTTTTCCATCCCCTATCAAGAAATACTCATGAGAATATTGATGACATTAAATATGTACAAGATTTTCTTCCACTAAGAAACCGGTGAAATTGTGTGCATATTTTACTTATATTCAAGGAAAATATGCAGCATCTAAACAACATAAATCACTTAGGTTATGCAATTATATTTATGAGGGCAGATGCAATGTGCTTGACTTTAAAACATATGGCTCATTGGAAAGTGTGGAAAGACAGGTTTCTTGTCATTGTTTTAGCCTTTGGTTATTGACATTGATTCTAAACAGAAACTTTAGTATTTCAAAATGCAAGAAGCACAGAATAATTTTGTTGTGAAGCTTTCAGATCATTTAGTCCTAATTTCACATGCTCTAATTTTTTGTTCTTCTAAATTGTCTACCCATATATGGAATGCATGAACTGTGTTTCTTTTTATTAATATATTAATTTATTCAAGACTGATTAGAACCTACTAGATAGCTAACATTTCAGTAAGTTTTGAGGAAACAAAGATGAGTGTCCTTTAGGTACTTACTGAATCTTAAATAAATTAAAAATTCCATGTGTATGCTAAAGATGCAAAGTTGAATAGAATATGGTGATGTTTTGAGATGATTTGTAGGGAATGGGGAAGAGTAGTCGATTTGCAAGTATCTATTTAGATAAACAAGAATAAAACTCAAAATGCACAATACCTAATGTTAGCTTGGCAAAGTTATCGAACACAAGGTATTAATAGCATCTGTGAAAAGAAACAAGAATTATAAAGCACAGTAAAACTTTATTATGGCTGACATCTAGTTGGAACATATGGGCAAAAATGCTGATCATATTATAGAGAAACACATGTATTATACTAGATACAGAATAAAAGAGATGCACAAATCAGGAACAATGAAGTGGTAAGCAAGATTTTCTCAAATGTTGACTTGAAAACCCTGATATTCACTGTACCTTCTACAAAATTTATATTCCTTCAATGTAATAATGTGAAAAACCAATACAAAAGAGCTTATCTATGTATAAAAAGAATAATATTTCCTAACATTATCTGCATTTCTCTCATGCATAAAATTTAACAGATGTGAAGACCTTAGGAAGTCATCTAATTCAAGCTCTTGTTTTATAGTCAAAGGAGCTTAGGTCCAGAAAATGTATAATAAATAAATTTCCAAAGGTCACGGAACTTGGGAGTTGGGAAACCAAACCAGACCCCAGTTCTTCCTTCGCTACCATCCAGCAATCTCTCCCCGTATTATCTATGTCCATGGATAACCAGTCAGTAAATGTTACATCTCTGTAATGGGTTTTCCACCTCCCCTCTTCATTTTCTCTCCCCCAATATTTATTTATTTATTCATTTATTATACTTGATACCATTTCCCTCTCAAACATTATTGTAGCTTTGAGAAACTGAAGGTCTTCAAGGTCAGACCTAATCTTCTTGACTGTGTGTCTTCTACCCTTTGGTGGTCTCCGTAATTACTACAATCAAATATTTGAATCATTTGACCCACACTTTTAATGATGAAAAGACCTGACAGGTCTGGATGTCCTCCTAACAGTTGGTGACTCAACCACTGAACTTGTCATTTCTTTTAGCTACCTGGACATTTTGTCCTCAATCCTATAGCTTTTTTGAAAAATCTTTTTTTAGTGCAACCACTAAAAATAAGCTCTGGTTTTCAAAGAGGAAACACGAGTATGAGAAATTGCTTTTGAGATTAAATAAATGATAAACATTTAAAGCCACAAGGGATCTAGAGATTATTTAGCTCCATCTTTCCTTTTGCTGATGTTCAGATAAGTTCATGTCATTCATTTATGGAGATAATTTGTGTCAGCTATTGGTAGAGCTGGGATTTGAAGCAAGTGTTTTCTACCTGTTTGACGACCTTGGTCGTATTTCTAAGAAACGGAGCGACAACTCTTTGTCATGTGTCATGTTTATATGCTTTCTCACCCACTATCTTTTTGCCCACATACCCCCAAGCCCAGTGAAGTCTGTACTGTTATTGTTAATTTACAAATGAAGAAACTGAAGCTAAAACTGAAGTTAAAAATCATACTGCCGAGAAGTGAGTTTTGGTATGAGATCTGTCAACTTTGTGTACTTTTAACATAAACACTGGAGATAAATAAAGTTTTTTTTTTTTTTTTTTCGAGACAGAGTCTCGCTTTGTTGCCTGGGCTAGAGTGAGTGCCTTGGCATCAGCCTAGCTCACAGCAACCTCAAACTCCTGGGCTTAAGCAATCCTTCTGCCTCAGCCTCCCGAGTAGCTGGGACTATAGGCATGTGCCACCATGCCCGGCTAATTTTTTCTATATATATATATTTTTAGTTGTCCAGATCATTTCTTTCTATTTTTTAGTAGAGACGGGGTCTCGCTCTTGCTCAGGCTGGTCTCGAACTCCTGACCTTGAATGATCCACCCGCCTCGGCCTCCCAGAGTGTTAGGATTACAGGCATGAGACACCGTGCCGGGCCATAAATAAAGTTTTAAAGATAAGTCTGAGTTGATGCATAATTTCTTCAGTGTTCATGATAATAAATGCTGCCATTATAAATGATGATTATCTGAGTCACAAGACATTGCGGAAAGAGTACAGATTTTAGTGTCAGGGAGACACACAATCAAATTCAGGCTTATCTGCTTATAATGTAGTTCAACAAATGAAGTCATAGTAATAATTGTTGTTATTATTTTCTCTGTGTCTTACAGTGAAGTGTTTTCTGAGGAGTAGCATATCCTATATTAAAAATATGGGAGAAAAGAAGGATTCAAGTTGAGGCAAACTCAAAAGAGTGTTTTTGTTTTTCTTCTACAATTATGCCTCCTTATTTTTTCATCAGATGAGAATGACAAGGACCATTTATGTAAAAATGATAAGCAATTATCGGGAAAAAAATGGGTGTAGGAGCAAATCATAGATATGTCTATTAGTGAGTTAAAACTCAAAACATACAACGAGAATCTTCTTACGAAGTCTACTACCCCATTATCTTGCACCACTTTTGACTGTGAACTTTACAATGAGAAGTTATTCCAGTGCTTATGAAGCCCAACCTCCTCATACCACAGGAAAAACAAAGATCTGGAGAAGATCCATGAATTGTTACCTGTTTTGGAACTTACAGCCAGGACTTGGGATTTTGAGTATATATAAGTTCTCCTTTTGGTCTCCAGGCATTAAAACTGATCTCCGTTTAGAGACTTACCTTCTTTATTGATAGGGTTAGACTTTGTCATAAAAAATTGTCAATGATACAGTTGTTAGATGTCAGAAATTATCAGATTCTCAAGAGATAAGTTTTTATCTATCTATTGGTCTATCTGTCTATCTGTCCATCTAAATAAAGCAGACCCATTCGGGGCTACATTTGAAGAGCTTTCCAGAAAACTCTTTCGGCAGCTATGAGGCACCCACTCATTGTTACTGCCTCCTCACTGGCAGGAAATACTTGGACTCTAATACATGGAAGAATACAAAGCCCAAGCCTAACTTTAGATGCTACCTGAGCATGTGACTCTGGTACTGTTGGGATGTCCACGCTGTATAACCTATAAACAGATTACATGGGTAGGTTCACTTGGCATATCTGCTTGTGCACACTGGTAAACTGAGATAAGTTCAAGATCCAAATGGATGCACTAATCAAGTGGTGTCTGGTATTGTCTGATTAAAATCCATTTGTGAAAGTATTATTCACAGTGGTTTCAGAACTATCTGAAGAGAGACAATACTGCTGTATGGCAAGTATTTCAAACAGTTGGATCAAGATCTGGATAATGTTGCTAAAAATGCTAATGGCAGCTTCTCACTACCACCATGTGTCTATTTTGCACTTGATAGCCAGACAAACCAGTGCTTGAATTTTAAAAAGTTATTCTAAGAATATTTGTGAATATTGGAGATAAAAATCATCAAAAAAAGGCTTTACACTTAAAAGAAAAAGATTCCACTTACTCTGTGTTCCATGTGTGTCTTCTCACTTTGGGGCTAGTGAAATTGATAGCTCTTGAGATTGGTGAGCTTGGATAGTCTTACAATAAATAGACTGCATATTTTGGAGTCAATCAGTCAAAGCCTACACATCCTTCAGGATGTGAATGAGTAACATTACAAAAATCTGTTTAAATTTAGTCAGGTGGACTTTAGAATGTAAAGAACAAATAGGATTCTTAAAATTAGCTTAGCAGTATGGAGTTAAATAAGGAAGGACAGACTTCCTGCTTGGGGCATGTGAAAGACAAAAACAAACAAACAAACAAACAAACACTCCTTAGCATCCATTTTGTTCTAGTTTCTTATCCAATTAGAATTAATTTGACTTATTAGTTTGGTAATTCAACAAACATTTATCAAGCACACCTACTATATGTCAGACACTGTAGCAAGACCTGTGAATATAAAGATGAATAAGATAAATATGTCTTCAAGGAGCTTAGAGTCTAATGAAGAGGCAGAAAAATATATGTTGACAACACTGAGGACAACCACAGAGATGTCCACAGGGTGCAGTGGAAGCATAAAGGGAGAACATAAATCCCAATTGGATAATGCGGTGTGGAGCATCACAAAGAGAATGGTTCTTTAAAACTCGATGAAGTTTTAAAGCATGAGCAGGGTTTGTTAAGTTAAAAAAGGGGGAAAAAGACACTCAAGAAAGAAAGTATTAGAAATGTGAGCAAATAGACATCTGAGCCACTCTGGCTACCTCAGTGACTCAAAGCAGTTTGGGATAGACGGGACAAAGAATGTTTATGGCGATACAGGGAGAGACAAACTTAGGCCCCTGGCAATTGACAATAATTGGCAAGACTACAATTTCAAGCGTCTTTGGTATTAAGCTAATGAATTTGGATTTTATACTGACAGTTATAGGGATCCACTGTAAGATTTTACATATAGCTAGGCCTGATTAAAATTGTGTGCCCTTTGGCAACAAAGTAGAGAGTAGTTGAAAGTGGCCGGGTTAAAGGCAAGACATCTCTTAGCATGGTATTGTAGTAACTCAAGTCATATTATAAAAGACAGATGGTAATGGTTAGGAGAGACATTCAGGAGGTATGAACTGTAGGATTTGGGGACTGATTTGATGTTGTGTGGACACATTAAGTAAAACAAGGGAGTTTAAGCTGATTTTTAGTTTATGGTTAATCAAAGAGCTGGATAAACCAGAAAGATCAGCCAGTTGGATAGTAAAAATGATAAGCTCAATTATGAACGTGTTAGATTTGAGTTAGTAGGCTCTGCGGAAATGGGTAGAATGGACAGTTTTATACGTGGGTTGGAGGATGGATGGTAAACATTAATAAGGGGAAACTAGAGCCCAAGATAAAAATGATGTTAAAACAGTACCTCGTTGCTCTAAATTTGTTCAGTGGCTTTGCACAAGGAAATTACATCCCAATGCATGAAATCTTTTTAAAGATAACATTGAACCAATCCGTAGTCTTTGAGGAATTCTGCAGATTGGAATAGGAAATAAAAGATTGCGAATAAGCAAATATAGTTTTAATGTCCATATTCAAGTCAGTCTAATTTTATAAACTTTAGGGATCCATCTAAAACCTGCAGGATCAAGAAACACTGTTGACAGGCT
>NW_012150063.1:6201175-6203922 GCF_000956105.1 Propithecus coquereli | reverse complement strand
AGTCCAGAACCAAGAAAGTTTTTTTTTTTTTTTTTTTTTTAGAGATAGGGTCTTGCTCTGTCGCCCAGGCTGGAATGTAAATTGCAGTGGCTGGTACCATTATAGCTCATTGCAGCCTGGAACTCCCGGGCTGAAGTGATCGTCCTGCCTCAGTTTCCGAAGTAGCTAGGACTGCAAGCACGTGCCACTGCACCTGGCTAAGTTTTTTATTTTTTGTAGTTTCACTATATTGCCTAGGCAGGTCTTGAACTCCTGCCCTCAAGTGTTCAAGGTGCTTCCACCTTCAAAAATGCTAGGATTACAGGCATAAACCACCATGCCCCACCAAAGCCTTTACATTTAAAAACTCCCAGGCACAAACTAAAGTTCACAGAATCACAAGTACAAAGCAAATATTAGATTTTCATGGAAAATGGGAAAAGGCCTCTTTCCATCTCAAGGAGATCAGAACAACCTTGAGATTTTGCTAGCAGCTGAATCAGTGTGCCTTTGTTTCTAAAATGTGGTTCATGTGTATGTGTATGTATGTGTGTGTACATATGTGTATATATATATATATCAAATTATCATGTTGTACACCCTTAAAATATACAATCTTATTTGTCAATTAATTTTTTTTAAAAAAATCATAGTTTTGAGTTCCTCATACCTCTGAGCTATCTACCCAGAAATCTACCTAAAATTTCTGGATCAGATCCTTGAATCACATTCACCACCCATTCCACTCTATGTACTATACCTTTCTCACATTGTGTTCCGAGGAGGCTGTAGTCACAAGATATTAATTAGTTCCTTAGCAAAATAAAATCTCTTAACAAATGACTTTGAGAAACACTGAATCACTATTAACAGTGCTTAGATATTCCCAAGGCAGATTAACCTCTTAAAAGCCCCAAGAATTCCTTCAGTAGAGAATTAATTTACCTGAGTTTAACCTGTTCGTCCCTAGTTTTAGTCTTTCATAAAATTATTTTTAGCCTATGGTCCATTAATATCTTATAAATCTAGATATTGGTGAAAAAGTTTGAAACTTAATTTTAACCTTTTTTTGAACACATAGTACTCATTTATTTTTGAAAATAGCCCTTTAATTAGGGAAAACATATGTCCTAGTTTGCCTGGGACAGTCCCAGTTTGCTGATGTTGATCCAGCTTAATTATTAACAGTTCGCCCTTTCACTCTTAAAAATATCTTTGTTCTGATGATCAATTACATAGGCAATCAACCTATGAAGGTATTTATTATCATCTGCCTTTTTTTTTTGCTTTTGCCTCTCTACAGTCTATGTTGCCTACTGCAGCCAGAAAGAACGTTTACAAATGTAAATTAGATCATTTGATTTCTCAGCTCATAATCCTCCAGTGGCTTCCTAGCACCCTTAGCCAAATCTACGGGCCCCAAAGACATAATGAATTAGCTGCTGGCTATATCTCTGACGTAATGTTTTAAAAATTCTCCTACTTTTTATCCAGCCTAACTGGGCTGCTTACAGTTCCTTGAACACATCAAGTATGTTCCTGCCTCAAGATCTTTCCATCTGCTGCTTTTTTCTCTTTGTCTGGAAATCTTCCCCCCAGTTATTCACACGACTTGGTTCCTCACTTCATCTACTTTTCTGCTCAAATTTCATTTCCTGTGACCACCCTATTAAAAAGTGCTTTCCTTTCTCCAGCCTTCTCTATCTCCTTATCGTGCTTTATTTTGTGTTTGGTTGGGGTATTGTTTGAGCTATATCTCTAACGCACCAGTGACCTTAGCACGCTGGTACCTCTATAGATCTCTTTTGTATAATATTTCTACTATTTTCAGTTCTTCAACATAAATTAGCAAAACAGTTAAAAATAACCGCACATTCTTGCTCACTTTAGAAGACTGACATTTTTAATAATGTTGCCAACTTTCACGTATCTCCCGCGGTTTCTAGATACTTTGATTGGCAAGCACTCTCTATTGACCTGTGTGCTTCTTTTGATGAATATGGATGTGATCAACCTTCTTCACTTTGGGAAATGGATCTGCAAGTAAATCAGACACTTAGAGGCAAACAGCTTTCTAGAAATCACCCAGTACATCTCCTAGTCAGATAGGGAAACAGACTAAGGAAGAGAAATGTCTCCTTAAACTGCTTCAATGGGTGGATGGATATCTGTTTCGGTTTGTGCCTCATGAGCCATTTCGGGAGTTGCCTCTTGACTGCCTAGCAGGGATCTCAATCCCTGGCCCCATCTCATCTACTATTCAGGTGGGACCTGACCAAAGCTTAGCAATAAGAATATATCATCCCCTTGTGGATGCAAAGAGTGGCCTTGCCTTCAGATAGAGGTACATCCAGGAGACTGAAGTATCAAAGGAATTTTTTCTTTCTGTCTTTGCACTCTGCTTTACTCTTCACCCTAAATTGAGATCTGACCAGGAGGCATCAAATATTGTCTTGGTCATCTCTAGACATCATCCTAATATTGTTCTCATAAGAATTAAAATCCCCACTGACTTAGCATCCATATCAATCCTGCAATAGCTTTCTGCTATGTTCTGTTTAGTCCTTTCTAGGCCAATGAATACAGATAGAAAATCAAACAGACAAAATGAATATAATACTTGACATGAAAACGAGAAGAGCATAGGCCTTCACCTTGGCTTTGGGACACAGGTATTGAATATAAGCTAAATAGATAAATGTTATTTAAATTTAATTTTTTTATAATGTAACTTTGGGATCTTGTTTTTAGGATACTTTATTCTTGTT
>NW_012150063.1:6197936-6198965 GCF_000956105.1 Propithecus coquereli | reverse complement strand
GAGCAAGACTCTCTCTCTCAAAAAAAAAAAAAGAAATGATAGTTTTCAGGCTCATCTTCATGTTAGGATTTGAAGTAGAAAAAGAATTTAGTGTTCATTATCAGCCAATCAAAGAGTATTAAAATCAATATCTCTCAGATGCTCAGCACTAGTGCCAGATTAGTTAAGAAACTTGGAGTTGAAAGACATTTAAGAATTCATCTATACTCTCCTAGAAAAGAGATCACTCTTCTATTTAACATTTCTAGTAATAGGAGAATCAATCAATTTCTTGTGAGAAATTCATTTGATTTTGAAGGATGATACCACCATTAATTGGTTACTATGCTAAACTTTTTATGTGCATTTTGCCACTTAATCCCTTCAACATGGTCATTAATGTTATTGTCTACCACTTACAGAGAAGAAGCTAGAGGCTTAAAAAATTAGGTTCCCTGTCCAAAGTCTCACTGTCATTAATACATTGAAAAGCCAGAATTAAACTCAGGCTGTCTGATTCCAGTCACCCTCAGCACTCATCACTCTAATCATTGCCTCCAAATACTGACTTGAATAGTCTTCCTTACCATGAGATGAAATCTAAAGGAGTTATTTATTTGATCTCTACCAGCATTCATCCAGAATCTTCTTTGCAAGGCTCTGAAAGCCCAGTCTTTATCTCCTACTTAAATGGAAGGAGTCTGTCATGGACTTTATATATCCTCTTAGTATTTGGTTAGTGTTATTTCCTTATTCGTACATTTTGATTATGTGAGAAATTAATATATCTTTTGCATAAAATTATGTACTCTTTCTCCAAAGTTCTTGGCACTTACCAGAAAGGTAGAAGGTGAAAAAAATAAAAAAAAGTAAGCATGAAGCAAGCATGATTTTTCCTTTTCAGAAAAAAAATTATCCATTTTGTAGAAAATCTTTGCTATCCAAAATTATGCCCTTTTAAGATGGCTGCCTGATGATTTGCTAAAACAGTATAAAATTGCATTTAGCAGCTATGGTTAAGAACCAAAATTTCACATATGTATGTATATA
>NW_012150063.1:6196651-6197886 GCF_000956105.1 Propithecus coquereli | reverse complement strand
CCAGAGTTAAAATATATTTCATTACAATTTTTTATAAAACTAAATGCACAATTCACGATACTGGTGAAAATTGTAGGTTGAGTTCCCAAAGGCCCTATGCTCATAAGCATAATCTACCAGGTAAGTTGAATGTCAAGTGGATTTATTGTTCTTCATTTTAAATTTATGAATCGAAATTTAAATGCAATTTAATATGTATATGAGATGGGTTCCTGAATACAATATTCACTTTCATCTAAGTGATTCATATCTCATTTTCTCATTTTTATCCAAATTGTCTTTCTATATGATGTTGAAGAGTGGAGGGAAGGGTGTTGAGAATTTTGATGTACATTTATTAAAATGATTAATATGACAGGCAGAGAGAGTATGAGGATGGAATATAGTCAGAAAATAATAATTTAACCTCTATGTCTGAAAAATATTCATTTGACAATTTGGAAATGTTAGTTTATAAAGAGCAATTAATGTTATTTCTTATGTAGTTGGTACTCAGAAAAACTATTTCAAATGATTAGCTTATTCATTAAACATATTAAATTAAATGGGCAGTAATCTGAGAAGAATAAATAACATCATTTTGCTCTTATTTCTTGCCAGCCCTATACTGAATATTTTTCACATATTAATTTTGTTGTTTGCTTCCAATTTTAAAAGGCAATGAAATGATTGTGGACAGTGTAGCACAGAGGCTAAGCACAATCTTCAAATCCTGACTCCTCTGTTTACTAGCTGTGTGACACTGGGCATATTATCTAACCTTTCTGTGTGTCAGTGTCTCCATCTGTAAAACGGGTGACTATCTCATAGGGTAATGTCAGGATGAATAAATTAATGCATGTAACTTGCTTAGAAATGTTCTTGGAAAGTAATTCAGAGTTCCTCATGTATCAAGATAATTGCCTAGCTTGGTAGTAAGTGGCATAATTGGGATTTGAACATGGATTTGTCTTAATCTGGAAGTCAAGTTTTTAACCAAAAAACAAAGACTTTATTTCATAGAATGTGTTTTATCCATATAAGTAAAGTAATGATAAAATTAATGAAGATTAAAAATAGTTTGTTAAAATTATGTTTCCTTATATTAAATGTAACAATAGCTTGTAATTGATAATGGTTCACAATGTCATTTCATATATGATTGCATCTTGTCTCTCAGAGGGCAAGTTGCTTGGCAGATTAATCGTTTAGAGTTATAATTATTATCTTATATTATTATTAATTGGAATCCAATA
>NW_012150063.1:6182793-6184863 GCF_000956105.1 Propithecus coquereli | reverse complement strand
AAGTTTGAGGAATCCTAGATTTGAGTAATCTCTGTCTAAAAGCACTAAGGCCAGAAAAGAAGAGACAAGGATATTTTTTTTAAATTCAAAATATCCTGACATTCAAACCTCCTCCTTCCTACCTCCAATCAGAGCTATTCTAAGCAATAATTCATTATATCTAATGAAAATTAAGATATGATATTTAAAAAGCCAACCTAATGTAGATCAGTGCTAGACATGGTAGATGCTTATCTTACCCAGGAGCCATTTAATACCTTCTCTTCCCTTGCCTTTTCTACTTTAGAAATCCAAAAGCAAAACTCTTTTTCCTATTGTCCTTTACAGCTCAGGATGACCATGTTACATAGTTCTGGCCAAACAGGTGTCAACGGGAGTCTCCTGAATGGGACCTCAGGAAAACTGATATTTATCTGTTAAAAATGGACAGGCTCGGCTTTTGGACCCTGCAACCCTTCCACCAATTTTCCTTCCCAGAGGGCAAACTTGAAGCCAAATTGCACCATTTATTTGGTGACCAGGAGGGGACAAGGACGACCCTACAAGGAAAGGCAGATGGAGTAGATAGGCAGAACTTAAGTTCTTACCGGTATTATTGAGTAGCTATAGCAACCCTGAACTACTCCTCTGGACTTTTTGTCATGTGAGAAAAACAAAACAATAATTAATAGAAAAAGTGAATTCTAGATTATAAACTCAGAACTCCAATTGCAAAGCTGTGCTCAGGTTCTGGCTGTGTTACTTACTAGCTGTGTGGCATTGACCATGTCACAGAGTTCTATTTCCTCCTTAGTCAAGAGGACACTTGCGCTCCTTAGCCTAGAATGATCCTATGAAATAATACATGTTATATATCTTCATATATTGCAAGGGAGTACATGAATGTAAGGCGTGGCTAATTTAATGTACAAGGTGGCTGATAGGACACACAGCACCTCCACAGTTAAATATAACAGTGTTCAGGAGTCTGCCTTTTGTTCAAAGAATTTGTAGACACTTTCTTTGACTGGCTTAACTTCGAACTTCTTGAGAATTCTTCTCTGAAGTTAGAACATCCAAGGTAGGGAACATTTGTATATTCCAATATGTGTTTGCTCATTTTGGGTCAGCCAAATTGAGTCGGCAGGTTCTTGGTGAGCTTTGATGTGGCCGTGGGCCAGTTTCCTGCTTCACCTTGGGTAGGCTCCACTTCTAGGGGAAGGGAGGGCCCAGGGTACTCATTTCCTCTTCTGCTCTTTCCCAACACTGGAGGATGCTGTGGGTTCATGTGTAGGAAGAGGTCTTTTGATAAACAGGTTAAAGTCCTATCATGTCTTTTAAAAAAGAGGTTAATTGATTTCCTGAAAGCCTTATAAATGTGGAAGTCAGGAGTTAATGTGTTGTTATCTCTTTGCTTAACTCCGTGGGGAAGGATATGATACAGTTCACCTGGGCATAATCTTTCACCAGGGGCCACTTTGCACAGGCTGTTCCTTTCAATGGTGTGGTCTACACCTCCCTCCAAAAATATGACCATACCTATCTGTACTCCACCTTTTCTGCCACAAGAACATATCCTCAGGCTTTTAAGATTCAGTGTCTCTTCCTTTCTGAAGTCTTTCCTGACTTCACCATCAGGTATTATAAAGCACATATAGCATATTGTTCTATGCCCCCATCCCCAACCTCTCTGTCTTTGGCCATTAGACTGTGAGCTGCTAGAGGACAAGGACTTTGTGTTACTTGTTTTTGTATCCCCAGCATCCATCATAGTGTCTGTCCTACAGAAAACCAATCTTAACAGAAGTTTGTTGAAGAGTTAAATGCATTGCTTAAAAATGATTGAAAAATGGATAAATGGTAGTTACCGCTGAACTAGTGACCATTAGTCTGGCAGCTCTCCCTGTGTTGTAAGTTATAAGAATTTCAAAACCCCACTGCCCACTTGGGTAGAGGTGGTCAACTGAAAGGAGATAGAAAGCAGAGTGTTCAAAAATATGGACATTATCCTGATTTAGCTGGGCAGGTTAGCTAATGTTTTTTTTTAAATTCATCATTTCCTCTCTTTAATTTTGTTTTCCTATTTGATTA
>NW_012150063.1:6181002-6182743 GCF_000956105.1 Propithecus coquereli | reverse complement strand
ACAATGTGGGCATCACCTACCCTAAGTGATCTAAATCACAGAATTGAAAACCATGGCTCATTGCAGGGGAAGAAGTCAATGGGATAGCAAAGGCCATTTTCTCCTCACTAGCACTAAGCGCCATTTGAATTTGTTTCCCTTTCATTACTTCATAGACTTTAAAACTACCATCAAAAATTCTCTGTCACATAATTTTCTTCTAATATCTTGCCATGAGACTTGAAAATATCATATGAGTTTAAGATAAAAAAATTGAAAGAGGTACTGCACGGGCAGATCAGTTCTGATCAGAATACCAGGTGACCTGGATTCTAGGGAACCTTCACTTTCCATTGATGACCTTGGAGAAATCATATAGCCTCTCTGGTCTTCAAATTCCTCACCAGCACCTTCTCCTGGTTTTATGCTTTTTGCATCATTTTTAAAGTTCTTGAGATCTTTGGTGTTCTGTCTGGGACCACTCAATGTCTCACAGTTTTTAATTACCTGAGCAAGGGGATTTTTTAAAAATAGAATAACCAATGGTTTTTTTTTTTTTTCCTTGAAACATAGTGACCTTTCCTGTGGGTCAAAATTTCTCATGCTTCAGGAAAAATAAATCCCTACTGTTACTTTCCCAACCTATAGGGGAATATTGTTCTCTACCAAAGCCCTTGAAAAGTACTTGCTCCTCCTGCCATTGTAGCACAATGGAGAAGGCCCACAAGTCATCCAGTCTGGTCCCATTGTGCAGACAGATTTCACAAACCTGTGCTCTATTCTATTTGGAATTATTTCAACTTTTTTGTCACACTTGGCCACCATGAATTTGCTTCATACCTCAGCTGACTATGACATAGAGCATTAAAATCTTTTTTTCCACATGAGACTGCCAACATTTCCAATTTTCCTCTCAAAATATGATCTTCTTAAGATGTCCTACATGTATAGTCATCACCGAATACTTAAGAAGTCATGAGCCAAAAGGGCAAGTAACTTGATCGTCGTTAAATTTCTATCACAAATGTTGACATACTATCTACAAAAAATAGCAGTAAGCAATTCTCTGTTACTTATATTTCACTTCTTAAATTTGTTTGCAAGAGAAAAAACAAGAGCAGACATTTCTCATGAGGAGTGCACACTTGAAATGTACTTGGCAGTAAGGAAATGAAAACACAGTAGCTGATGTCATGTATGCACTGCATCTGTTCACAAATACTAGTGGCATCATTTATATGAACCTTTTACGTATTGAAAATTGCAAAGACTCCTGCTGTGCTGTTCCTTTTGGGAAGCTGGCTGGTATGTAGTGTTTAATTAAGTATTTTAAAACCATCTTTTTGTAGGCCTGTTCCACTTTAGCTAAAGTTATGACAGCTTGTCTCTGTTAGTTTAAAAAAAAAGGGCACAGTTTATTCTCCCTCTTTCTCTCTCTCTCCTTTTCAATTATAGAATATTAGCATTTTTAAGTGAAGTAAAATATCCTATTTCAGAAATGTGAAAATGGTACATTTAATTGTGCTGTTAATTTAATGTGTGGCCAATGAAAATAGACATGTAAAATAATAATTTGATGAAAAAAGCCATCTTCTAGCTTTACAATTATTTTAATAATGACAATGTATTATTGTTGAAATAAAACCACATTTTCTCTTTCTCTGCCACTTTTTTAGTGTGATGGCACATTCGCAGCTTGGAAGAAACCATCGCATAACTAGTACTTTCATCCATATCTGTCAAGTGAATTGCCTTTCCTGGA
>NW_012150063.1:6178249-6179847 GCF_000956105.1 Propithecus coquereli | reverse complement strand
ACATACATCTTAGTCACCAACCCCAACCCAAGTCTTTCTTTTTTTCAAAATATTATCTGGAATCTTCTCCTAAAGGACATCAAGGGCTTTGGAGGGAATATTTGCAAACGATCCTTCAGATAAGTTTCATGACAAAAGCCCTGCACCTACCTCTGGCAAGCCTTGGCTGCTCGGTCCGCATGGGCTGGATGTGAAAAAGGATCCGGTATGGTATGATGGCTTCTCTAAATTTACCAGAAAGAAAGGACCTGGGATGCTTGTCCTTTAAGTGTCTCTAAACATGGTTTGCATAGCTGGATCTCAGCTTATCTGTGCCTTTCGGCTTTCGCTTCCATACATGGATCTGTTCCCAACAGTAACTCCAAGCTGTCGAAAAGAAGCTATCTGGCAGCTCTCTGCTTCATCCAACACAGGGATGATAAAAATACACATATAGAGATCCTTTCATCCAGGCCCATTTCCCACCCTGACACTATACACTTTTTGCAAATACTCTTTAGAGATTGGCATTTCTACTCTCCAAATGTTTGGCACAGAACCAATTTTTTACCTGATTCCCACGTAGAGCTTTTAGGATGTGGGTTTACTTAGCTTTATGAAAACAGAATTATGGTTTCTCACCAGGGTCTTATTCCTTAAAGCTTTTAGTGATAGCATCTATATGGAACCTGTGAAATGTTTAATGAATGAATGAATATACAAATGAATGGCTGAACAAATTAATGACACTGTATGTGAATGAATAAATACATACTTAACTTACTTATTTAATTGGGAATAGATGTTAATGCTCTGGATTATTTGTCTTAAAGAAAAAGACAGCAGAGGGTCAAGGTATTCAAAATCTCTAAGAGAGAAGGAGCTGTTATTTTGAACAGCATCTCATTTAGGGTATTGTGGCAGTTCCCACTAAGCTACTATCTAGCACATGGTTTCAGATTTAGAAAACTTTTTTTTAATGTCCAAGAATATAAAGCTGAATAGGATGGTAATTATTATATTTGTGTTAATTGTCAAGAATAGTTTACATGGCACATAACTGTGACCTAAATCTTAAGGACGGGGTATAAATTCTGCTCTGCATAGTAGAGAGATACTCCTTAGGGGGCTGCTGAAACTTGGCTTAACTCTCTAGCTCTTTTGAAATTTAGCTTCTTATTTTTAAAATTTATCTCCATCTCTTTTTCAATCTGTTGTTACTCTTGTGTAACAAGAGGTCAAAATATCCAGGGAAAGGGAAGAGAATTTCCAAATAACAATTTTCCACTGATTAATTTTTTTCAAAACCATGTTAAAACTCTTGTAAGTTCTCCTGTTTAAAGAAGTAAAAATAAATTTAAGGCACACAGAAATAACTCATTTTGGCATATCAAAAATGAAATGAGTTTGCATAAAATATTCCAGAGGAAAAAGGGAGGGAATAGGCAAAGCAAGATTGGCAAAATGATAATTGTTTCAGGCGGTTGATAGGTATTCATTATACACTGTCTCTACTTTGTGTATGTTTAAAATTTTCTATTAAAAATTGAAAGAAAAGAGAAAAAAGGGTATAAAACAGATGTATGAAAAGAGAAAGTACAAAACAGATGTATTAAAGA
>NW_012150063.1:6171925-6174428 GCF_000956105.1 Propithecus coquereli | reverse complement strand
GTTCTAAATCCAGGAACATTCCTCACAGCTGTCCTATTCCCCAGTTCTCTCCTACAAACTAGCTGGCCTACAGATGAGGCTATATCTTCATTAGATCATGAAACTCCTCCCCATATCCTTTCACCACAACCTCCACTGCTCTTCAGAATGCTGTTAGGCTTAAGCTTTTTCATGCTTCGTGGAAAATGAACACAGTTACTTTGCAAAGAATTGAGAGCCATTTGTGTCATGGCCTGCTTCTCTTCCTGGGCAAAATGAATGAGCCAAGGCTCTGGATCTGGGGGTGGGGACATTGGTGAGATTCTCTCTGAGTGACACTCCTGTTCTGGCAACTTGGTGGAGGGAGGAAGAGCTTTAGCCTGAGGTCACTCAGGATGGCTTTTCTGGTGTAGAGTAATTGCCACTTCAAGAGCTGGGGCAAGAGTTATCAAGGTTTCAGTATTCTCAGCAGGTAGACCCTCTATTCCATGAGTGGGCACTGGTCAGAGGAAGGGAATCCCTTACTGTTGACCATATCTACGCAGGGCTTAACCTCAGCAACAGGCACTTGGGAGAGTGGTGAGAAATGCTGAAGTCCTCCTCCTCCTGAGAAGAAATCTCTGTATCTAGAGGATGGGAGAAGCAGAAGCCCTGCATTCTTGGCTCCAGAAGTCTGGAGTGGAGGCTCCCTTCCACTGAGCTGAGTAGGAGAAGAGAAGTAGCATTCTTGGTTCAAGTACCACAGATGCTTGCCTTTCCTATAGAATTTTCAGAGATTTTTAAAGCTGATGCTTCCTCATTCGCTGTTTGCCCTTAAAACAATTTCCAGAGGCATTGCCATTATTATTGTTTAATAATTTCTACCAGTTTCACTGAGGAATGGGTCAGTGGAGGTCCAAATGTTGTCATGTTAGAAGTCAATCTTGCCAAGATTTATTTTATAACCCATATCAGGCTGTATATATGGTGTGAGCTCCTCAACTGCAAAAAGCATGTCTTCTTCCTCTTCCAATCTTAGAGACTAGGATGGTTCCTGGCATGCACTAGGTGCTCAATTAAATTTTGTTGAATTCATTTACAAAAGCATAAACATATGTTTAATTTTACATTTTTAAGTCTTCAGAACAGTCACATTTTCACTATTTAATTTTGTTACCAAATTTTTCTTTTCATTTACAAATGAGAATATAGAGTCAGAGAAGTAAAATGATAGCCTACCGATGCGTAGTAAGACAGAGAATTCTTCAAAAGACATTGTTGGCTCATTTTTTCTTTTGTTATTGTTGAGGTCCCCTCTTTGCCTCATTTATTCTTAAGATAATTTATTAGTCAAAGGACACTGTCTCATAAACATCAAGAATACCAGTACTTCCTGTAAGTATCAAGGGCTGAAATTTTATCTTTCGCAGTCCCAAAGTTGTAAGGAAGAGCTATTTTCTGTGGCTCTCAGCACAGCTGCTGCTTCAGGTGGAAATTGTACAACCCCTAAAATTGGAAGCAGGAAGCTTTTCCTTAAAGAGTTTACTAAGAGTATCTTTTCCCTAACCACTGAAATATTTCTACTAACACAATTTTCATTTGTCTATATTGCTCAAAAAAGCTTGAGGAATCTAACCAGAGGCAGTTGCGTTCAGGAATGCCACTCAATCCAGGTAAAATGCCAAAGTATCAAGTGACAAGGACGATCTAAGTAAGGGTTTGTTTGGGCCCAAACTTATATTTGTCCACCTTATAAGTGAAGTGAAAGAACAGATGGCTGCTTAAAATTGAGCTAAAAAGACACAGATGTTAAGATCTCACAGCTGTCCTTTGGACTATCTGAGAAAATAATGCAGCAAAGATTATTATCATATCAGCCTCCATTTTCGCAATGGGCAATTAACTTTTAAGCATTATTTTATTTCCAGGCAACAGTACACATTTCTGCCAGTTTAAGCTACCAAAGACATGCTTTTTTCAAGCTCTTCCACCTGTCCAGACCATAGTTATTTCTTTCTCTTCTGAATTTTAACTTTAATTATTCTATTTGCAAATTAAAAAAAAAAATCTTCCATAAACATTCAAGTGCAGATGTCTTTGTTATTGAACATCTTTTTTTTTTTTCCTTTGGGTAGATTCCTAGTAGTGGGATTGCTAGATCAAATGGTATTTCTATTTTTAGCTCTTCGACATATCTCCAAATTATTTTCCACAATTATTTGTACAACAGGGATTGTACTAATTTGCAGTCCCACCAGCAGTGTAAGAGTGTTTCTATCTCTCAACATCCATGCCAGCATTTGTTCTTTTGGCAAAAATGTGGAAACAACCCAAGTGCCCATCAATACATGAGTCAATTAATAAAATGTGGTATATGTATACCATGGAGTACTACTCAACTACAAAAAACAGTGGTGATCTAGCACCTCTTATATTATGCTGGATAGAGCTGGAGCCCATCCTTAGAAATGAGGTATGGCAAGAATGGAAAAAGAAGCACCATATACACTCACCATCAAATTGGTACTAACTGATTAACACTGAG
>NW_012150063.1:6165795-6167480 GCF_000956105.1 Propithecus coquereli | reverse complement strand
AAAAAAAAAAAAAAAATGTTTTAAAAAATTAAATGTCTATTTTTCATCTTAAAATTTCTGAAAAAGAGTTATTTTGCAAGGCTGCACAAATTCCCTCATCTATATATTGCCCAAGGGCAGGGGTAAATATAAACAGTCATGAAAGATGGCAGAGTTAGAGCTAGCAACAGGCAAAAATTGACAAATGAAGTATCAGATCACAAGATGTATATCAACATGAGTGGGTCTAAAAATGTAGGTTCTTAGTAATATGTGATATTGTGACCTGTTCTTCCATGAGAGCCTGCTGTGATTCTAACAAAATATCACATCTTCAATATGCATTCATTTTTAATAATAAAGGATATATTCTATTCTGGAAACACATTAACTAATGGAACTATGAAGTAATTTTCTTTTACTCTATGATTGAGTACTGCAGTGCCTGGAAGGAAATGAAACCATTAAATTTTGGTGGCATTTTCAGATGGAAGCTCCACACTTCTAAAACCCTGAGTTGCTCAGTCTACCTGCTGGTGCTGCTTGGATCTCTGGTCCCTCCCAAAGCAGTCCTATATTCCAGTGGTGGGCTGAAGGCTGCCTTGCCGATAGGCACTCTGCCACGCCTTTCTGAAAACTGCAGCCTAGCTTTGGTCTTTTCTGTCTTTTTATTGAGGTGAATCCACCCGCTGATGACAAGATTTCTACCTAACATTGGACACTATTTTTTCCTGCATTCTTTCCTTCTATTTACATTAGACATCTTGGTCCCTGAGGCATCAATTCAAATGGGGATCTTGCTATGTTCCGTGTTGCTTGTTATTCTTCACCTTCTGTTGTGGAGGGGCTGACACTTGTGCCTTTTATTATTATTTTATTTTAGTTGTGTTCCATAAGCCTTGTGCTTTGAATATCTTTTCCCACTCTGTGGCTTGCCTTTTCACTCTATTAATGATGTCACTCTAATTTTTCCCTAGTTCTTTCAATAGCTAGTATCTATAAATCTGGGGGGTCTCACTTCAGACGTGAAGTCCTCAGAAGGACTTTCATTGATTGTCTTCTTTAGGATTACATTAAAAAAAAAACAAAACATTTTAAGCAGAGGCACAACATGACCAGATTTACACTTAGGAGATCATTCATATTGTTTTGTGTAGACAATAGATATAGGAGGACAGTGAGCATATTCTTGAAAAATCCTGAAGATGTCTTGGTTGATCCTGGTTTAAGGTTGAGACAGCAGGGGTGAAAAGAAGTATATGGAGCCTATATATATTTAATAAAGAAATTTGGATGTTGATGGATCCAACATGAGAGATTGAGTGAGAGGGTGGTGATATGTCTACCTTGTAGATTTCTGGCTTAAGTATTTGCATAGATGACAGGGCCATTCATAACCAAATTATGATCTGGTGACTTCCTGTTCAGAATTTTTCAATACTTCCCCAAACCTTTCAATATAAAGTGTACCTTTCTTAATTTAGTTCTGAAAAATGTTTCAAGATCCACTTCCTGTCTAATCTTAATCTCATCTCTGGTCATTCACTCCCCAGTGCCTGTGCAACCCGGCCACTTAGAAATTGGTTTTCCTAATACTCATTATAGTATATCCTCCAGGCCTTTTCTTTTTGCCCCAAATATCCTTTATTCTCTTCTTTATTTAGCTAACACTTCTTGAATTTCAAGGCTCAGATCATCTGTTCTGT
>NW_012150063.1:6161337-6165160 GCF_000956105.1 Propithecus coquereli | reverse complement strand
AATATATAGAATTTTTAAGCTGCAGTAACAAATGGGCTCTAAATATAGGAAATAGAGACAGGTCTACCTTAAGGCAAACTGTGTAAGTGACTAGGCCTTTAATACAGAAATGTTTTTGTAGACCAAAATAAACACTCTCCCAGCCTACTTTGAGAATTCGAGCTGTCACTTGTTGCACACGAATATGTTTTTAATTCATTCATGTAAACTTGATTTGTGTAAACTATAAAACATAGATGACAATATATTTAGAGTCATTTTCGAGAAGAAAAATAGATTTAGAGTATTCTTTGTGGAATAAATTGGAACCAGGCCATCTTATTTATATGATATAGTTGAAAACCATTATATACTATGTAAAAACAACAACACTTACAAGGTTATAACTTCACATGAAGTCATCACAGCCTGCATTCCAATAATTAAGCCCCATTGATTGCCAATCAGGACAATGCTATTTTAAGTTATTGAACCAATCAGAATTCTATAATTTTCATATCTCATGTATTTCACACAGGAAGTTGTTTATACAAGTGGATCTGAAATTTAAGCTAATTTAAGTTAGTGATTGATTTCGTACCTTATGTTTTTGCAAGTATATACCCTTGAAATAAATTCAATTAATAGAAGAAAGCTTGATAAGGATAGAAAATATCTTTCAATGTTTGTAACAGACAAAAGAAAGTGATTTTAGAAGACTTTAGGCAGCTTTATGTTTCTCTCTTTCTTACAACCTCAAGAACTATAGTGCCTTCTTTGCAAACATTGTGAGCAAAAAGGATGCCCCTTTCTAAGAAAAGATTTGTGTTATTTCTGCATTTATCTTCCCTTTTGCATATAAGACTGTCTTTTTAGATTCAATAGTTGGAATACTCTACACTTCCTTTTCTTGTGGCTTAAAGTTAATTAATTTGCTTTAATAATCATACAATGGCTAACAAGGATAAGGCATTCTAGCTGAATTAAGTTTAATTATTCTGATTTTCATACCACCACAAGAATTGTATATAAGAGAAGAACCTATACTAATATTTTCCTTCAGCCCACCAAACTCCTTAAAACTGAAAATCTTCGTTCTGGGGATTTTTCAAATGTCTCATTTCCTTAATTAGCATTAGGTTTAATAAATACTGCCAGGAAGCAACAAATGGGAAAATACAAACAAGTAAAACAAATAAAATAGACAGATTACAACTTTAGAGAGATGTGAATTTTAGCATAATAGATGCTATTTAGAAATTTAAGTTAAAATTGTTTATAAGCGTCTTAGCTTTTTTTGTTATGCTGTGTTTTGTTTTGTTTGTTAATCCAGGGTTTAAAAAAGTAATGAGAATTCCTGGGCTTTGGTCTTGTAGAATTTAGCTATATGTGGTATGTCAATTATGAAATGTTGTGGATGCATCAATATTATAACCCTATGATAACTTAAAATTTTAAGAGACCTTGGGGCTTGGTAATATTTTCCACTGAAATACATTTTATTAATTTCTTTAAATAAAGTTTCAGTGGATTTTTTTATTCTCCCTTGTTTGAATGCTAACATTCACATTTGAACTTAATATTCTTTAAGAATTGCCAATTTACTTCAATTAGCTCCTTAGATAATATTTTTGTTAAATTTGGCCAAATCTATCTCATTGTTTAAAAATACAGTTAATCTACAAATTACTGGTTCACTAAGCTTTCTTCTGGCTTTCTACTAAAAAATATAGTTCTGTACTTTCAATTTTGGTATCTTGCTTGAAGGACAATTAGGTCTCAGATACAAAATCCAGACATCTATTCTAGCTTCTCTTCTTTTTCTTTATCTTTCCCGAGTTATTTAATTAATTTTCATAATCAAAACCACAAGGCATAAGCCACTAATTTTCAAATCTCTCCTCTCTTTATGACACTCTTCCTTCTGTATTCTCTTGGTATTCCTCACCATATTTGACCTTTTCTCTTGGATATACTACAGCGACCTCAAATAAAACATGTCCCAAACTGAACTTCTTAGCTCTTTCCCACTGAAACCACTTCTTGTATCGATTTCTTCTTCATAAATGGTGGTACCTCCCCTTCAGTCTTTCAAACTGGAGGGTTCAGTGACACTTGTTCCTTTTCCACCCGCCCTACGTTTAAGTCACCACGAATTCCTAAAGATAATCTCAAATATCTCTTGAATGTAGTATTTTGTTTTTCACCGACAATTTTCCTAAGACTTCCATTGTTTCTTTCCTGAAAAGAGCTTTTGATCTGATCTTCTTAATGTCAGTCTCTTCCTCCATAGGTTCATTTTCCATTTGAATTACATTCCTAAAATACAAATCTGTGTTACCATCGTCAACAGTAGCAAATCTCTACATTGATTGTTCTGTTAAAACGTCTTTAGCTTCCCAGTGATCACAAGGTAATCGTTATTCTTCACTGATGTTCCATCCTGTTACATCTCCTGTCACTCTTTTTCCCAGGAACTTATTCTCTAATTTTAATGAACTCTTCACTATGCTTCCCACGCAACATAATCTCTATGACTAAGCCTTTGCACATGTTTTTCTGGAATTTCTTCCTTTTTCAAAGTTCTGCAAATCCTTTAAGATCAAACTGCAAATCACCGTGAAGCCTTGCCTAGATTGTCCATCCATTCTCCAACTGAATTTTGCTAATTTTTCTTTGTATAATCTATGGTGCTACATTGACTTTTCAATTATACTATGAGTTTCTTGAGTACCAGGAGTGTATCTCCAGCAAGTGAACAATATTAGACACTTAGCAAATGTTGCAGAACATTAAGAAGGGCAGTAAATGATAGGTGAAGGGGATTAGAACTCACCAGGGCCAAGGAGGAGCCAGAGGGTCTTTATAAACTGTCAAGTGAGCAATTTGGGGCAGAAGGGGGCTTATTGTTGTTTATATTGATTTGTAGGTTAGTAAATATTTTAGTTGCCTTACTATTAACCATTATTATCTTTCTTTCACCTAATGGAGAAATTGACTACCAACGTTGTAAGAATGTAGTTTTCACCGATGTATTGCAAGTTTTTGCTTTAATGGGAATGACTGCTCTATTAGCAAAGCTGTATGATTTTAATATACTGTAATTCCATGGCTAGGACTTTTCTGCCTCTGCTCAGCCTCTTAATAATACAAACGTACTATAGAGAGCAGGCTTCCCCTGCCCTTGGTGTTTATGGTAAACATCAGCATTTATGGAGATAAACTTCCAAACTTCCTATTTAATTCTTCTTTTGACTTTACATTTTTCCTCCCGTCAACCTATGTTGTTTTTGGTCTGGCTGCTGTCCTCCAGACTGAGGGAATGACTTTGAATCATATCTTTGTCTTCCTTGTGGTGTTTCCACAGATTGATGGCTGCTTAATCACCTTCCAATTTTGCAAAGTTAGGCCAGACATGGTGGCTGCTCACACCTGTAACCCTAGCACTATGGGAGACTGAGGCAGTAGGATCGCTTGAGGCCAGGAGTTCAAGACCAGCCTGAGCAACATAGTAAGACCCCATCTGTACAAAAATTAAAAACAAAAACAAATTAGCTAGATGTGGTGGCATCTGTAGTTCTAGCTACTTGGGAGGCTGAGGCAGAAGGATGGCTTGAGCCCAGGAATTTGAGGTTCCAGTGAGTTATGATGATGCCATGACACTCTAACTTGGGCAACAGAGCAAGACCCTGTCTCAAACAAAACAAAACAAAATATAACGTCAGTTGTGGTGGCTCTCTCCTGTAATCCCAGAACTTTGGGAAGCTGAGGTGGCAAGATTATTTGAGGCCTGGAGTTCAAGACCAGCCTTGGCAACATAGTGAGGCCCCTGTCTCTACAAAAA
>NW_012150063.1:6147856-6149203 GCF_000956105.1 Propithecus coquereli | reverse complement strand
ACAGACACATAAAGACAGACAAGTAAATATATAACTATATAAGCAATACTCCCCAAACTCATCATGCTTTGCACTTCATTTAGGATTTCTTATCATTATAATTTTCTTTTAGAAAAAACTTTCCTCCTCTTTATAGTACAAAACAGACCACTTCATGTTTCAGAAAACTTTTCATTTTTTTCTTTTTCTTTCTTGGTTCCTATAACTCTGTAAGGCACTGATGGGACCAGTCGCCACATGGAATACAGTCATTAATAAGATGACGTTCTTGACTTCAAGAAGATTAAACTTCATTTGCTTTCCTCACTGAATCCTCCCAAACTAGCAGTCTCACTAGACAATGTCAGGTTTTTTCCTTTCCTTCTTTTTTCTTTCTTTTTTTTTTTTTTTTTTTTAAAGGGCCTTATTTTAGAACCTTGGGAGGCAAGCTGGAGCCTGAGCAGCCTTGACTGTTGTTGGAACTGTTCTGTCTATGCTTCGATGTACAACATTCCCTTTCGTCTCGTTGCCTTTATGAAGCAAAGGGCAGAGGCAAACTATTCAGAGAACAATCAGTGGGTCCAGAGTATTGAAACACTACTCTTAATGACAATGTCAAGTTACTTTATTTGTTCATGAAACACTTGAAAAATGAGAAAGAACAGCAGGCTTTCAAGAGAGAACAGAGAATGAGTTGGCTCTGAGAGCTTTTATTACCAAAAGAGGGTGTTAACATGCATAGAAATGTCAAATCTCTACTAAAAAAAAAATCAATGAATGACACATCCAGTTGCAGCTCACTCAACCCTGATTTAACAATCATTTGAGATCTTACAAGGCAATGGTTCTGAAGTATAAAAAATATTTCAGTTTTACCCGCTGAATGTTAATGCATTTGAAACATTAAAAAGAAGCCATCAAAAGGAAATAGAATATCTGTATCACCGCCTACATTCTCTCAAACAAAAAATATAATGTAATTATATGAAAGCATATTCTATGGAACACTAATTTTATTAAAATGTGTGTAATCCTGTAGGCTTGATCAGATCTGCCCATAAGATAAAATAACAAATACTACTACTTATTATTCATACAGCATATTCTTTTGAGGACCCCGGAGCAATTTATGGGCATAACCATTTTCTTGTGTAGACATTTGGAATTTTAGCATGTGCTTTAACAAATCAAGAAGCCTGGAAAGTGACCAGGGTCTCACTGTAGATGATGTTTTTAGCAATTTGACTAACTTCAATTTCTTGTTTCAAGCCTGGAAAACAAAAGAGTAATAATCCCTAAACCTAGGCAACCTGTGCACCTGGGCAGTGTCTACAAGGAGTGTTGCTACATGTGTGTAGGGATATCATT
>NW_012150063.1:6145137-6147806 GCF_000956105.1 Propithecus coquereli | reverse complement strand
TGCAGGCACACCCAGTATGATTTAGATTTCGGGGGCATGCTTTGCACACCTCTGCCATTCCACTCTATACATTGTAGGGTAATTGCTATTTTATTGGTTTAATGTTTCAATCAGGCTTCAAATTCCATAAGGTTGAGGAATAGGTTTTATTTGTACTTGTATCACTATGGCTGAGTAGGTGTTCAATATATAATAATATTTAGCTAAATAGATGACTGAATGGATAGATGAATAAATTATTTGTGAATAGAAGGATAAAAAAAGATTTCATGGAATAATTGCATTGCTCTTGAAACAGGAGTAGGATTTAGACAGGCACAGATGCTGGCATGGATCCGGTAACAAGTACGCATGGCCTGAGTTCCTGAGTGAATGAACAGTAAATGGGAAGGCAGGGATTCTAGGTGGACAGAAAAGTTTCAGTAATAGCCACGAAGCAACATGGTGCAAAATCTGTCTACTGTGAGAAGTCCACTTTGGCTGACGTTTAGGAAGATATGGAAGGGGGTAGTAGAAAACCAAAGTACCTCATGTAGCAAGCTCTGCATTTTTATTTTGGGTGTGTTAAATGGAGGAGTTATGGCGTTCCCAAAATCGTTGTTCGCTATAAGGTTTAATTTTCTTTCTTGATGAGATTTGATGATAATATACTAGAACGGTTGTAAAATCACATGTTTTCGGAGACTAGTGGTCTGTTGAGTTGTCAATTGGCACGCCCTGGAATAAATTACTTAATGTCGTCTTTATTCCTAAAGGGTCATCTTGCTTTCTAAGTTAACTGTTCTGTCTAATATGAAACATGTTAGAGGAGGAGGAGGAAGAGAGACATGGCAGTGTGTAATCACTGGTCAGAATGAAATGTTGGGGTTTCAGCTAATTTAAAAAAATAATTTGTCATGCTTACATGATCACATGCATTTTAAATTCTGCACAAAGCACTGGAAACCAGAAACATTGTATTTATCATATGAGATAGTATCCAGGAGCCTCTTAAACAATTTTAATAGCTCTAGATAACAGAAATATTTACTTCACTTAAGTTGGTATTGTTAAAATATTTGATTATATGTGTTATATATTCTTATATTTCAGATTACATGATCAAGTCATCACTGGGAATTTGGATCTAACTGAGCTGGCAGAATCCATGGAGGTGACCTTGGGTAAACCCCCCTCATTTTTTGTCTCTTCACAGACTTTAATTTTGGTCTGCTGTGTCATTGCAAATGATAGCTTCTCTTGTCTCCACTGCTTTCCAAATGCATGTCTCATGATCTGCAAGAAGCCCTGAACAGCATAATAGAAAGCCCAAATGGGTCTCAAATTCCTTCTACACTCCAGGTCTCCAGCTGATCACAGGATCCCAGTGAGTCTCCTTTGCCTTTATGTGGCACACGAGGACCTCCTTCCAGGAGAGCACGAGAAGGGTGGGGGTGGTGTTTTATAATTATTCAAGAATTTAGTCTGTATCTCATTTAAAAAACAAAAAAAATAATATTCAATTGTTTCTACTGGGACTGGAAATCCTCCTTTTTAACTAGATTAGAATATTCTTGAGCTCAGGAACTGTGCCTGTTATGTACTTTATAATCTGTTTATAGTACCTAATGTAGTATTCTATTCTTAAATTCATAAATAAATACAAGCAAAATGATATTTCCTTTAATCCACTCAAATTGTGCAGTTATTAAGATTACTTGTCAGCAGATACTAACTATAGAAATCAGTGCCAAAAGGCTTTACTAATTATTTATAAGAGTGTTTCATTTAAGCTTTACTCTAGTTTCCTGTGTAGACAGCCTAGTTAGGCATGATTACATCTATGGCTTATCTCTATAGAACAGGCAGAGATATTAATGCTAAATAAAATACAATGAAGAAAAATGACTTTTTTTTGCTTGTTCTTCGTTTTGCATCTATTTCCTTGGGTTATCATAGACAGAGCTTGAAGAGATGAGCTAAAATAAGGGAAAGCAATTTCAAGGTATTTTGATTGGAATTGTTGGACAAATGCATGGAGAGAAAACGTTGGCATGCATTCCTGTACGATTCTCTCTCATTGGCCTCACTGGAGCCCAGAGAACATTTTTTCTGTGGATGATTTAAAGACACTGATAAATAAGAAGGCATCCTGTCAAGCTAGTTAGAATGAGAGTGAATAAGGTAGATTAGTTTGGTATTAACTTGGGAGACTTGTGTGGTGATGTTGAGGCTGATGAGTCAGGGTAGCCCCCTACACAGCTGGACATTGGTTCTAAAGGAAAATCAAAAGACTGCAAAAGTGCCCTGTTACTAAACATCTTTTAGGAGCTAAACATGCCTAGAGGCTCATTTTAGTCATCTACACACCTATAACTTAATAAATGTGTCATCTATTCTATTTATAGGGAAAAGGCATTGCAAGTGTTTAGAAAAATGCAGACATTACGTGGAGATACATATTGTTCCAAACCAGTGTTTATCTTGAGATAGTTTAGAACCATCTACAAGCTACTCTAATGAGACTGTTTTCTGAGGGAAAGAAAGCTTAGTCAATCACTCTGCTTTTCTGCAGTCTTTTCATCATGCATGTAAAATTCTATCCACATTTGATGGAGGGGGAGAATCTCTAAGCCAAAATACTCAACAAATTTCTTATCCAAAGATACAGGTAAATGGCAACTACAGCT
>NW_012150063.1:6139371-6142347 GCF_000956105.1 Propithecus coquereli | reverse complement strand
TTAAATAATGTGTCAACACACATATAATTAACCCTTGCATTTATAGGATGCTACATAGTTTGCAAAGAATTTTACCAACAATAATTTTGCCTGACTTACTTCACAACTCTGTGAGATAGATAGGGCTAGTAATTAATTACTAGTCTCCTTTTGTATGAGGAGATTAAGGATTAAAAAGGCTAAAATGCTTGCCAAAAGCCACATAAATAATAAGTATATGATTGAGTACCAGGCTCCTTTCTACTGTACTATACAGTATTAGAAAAATGATATACTTCTTCTTATGTAATTACTCTTATAAGCTCTATCATTACATCATCAAGCTTTTTGGATTTATTAATAATTCTGTGACAATTAACACTAAATCATCATGTAAATTATTATCTGAAATTTCTGTTAAACTAAACAGCAGTTAAGTAAAATGATCCATTGGCTAGGGTTGGCTATTATCATGGTCCTGTAGAGAGAATTTATTTTAATCAGGTTTGACACACATCAAAAGGGACTAATTTTGAGTTCATTATAAATTCTGCCCAAATCAAGTTTGATTTTTCCACTTACAATCTGGATTTTCTTCTGCATCTTTAAGTGGGTATAATTCATCAAGAGATCAACACTAAAGTACATGCATGTCTGCTTCAGGAGTTCTAAAGTACATGTTTTCCCTTTCTTACACAGCACTCCTTTTCATGCAGGGCCATTTCTTCCAGAACATCGTTTATAAAAGCCATCACTCTACTTGATAAGGAGTTCATTTTTCTTACCATCCCCCTAGGAGAAGCTGCTGCTTATTCCCACTATCCAGATCCCCAGAGCTAAATGTTTTATGCCTCTACTCAGCTTCCTCACAGTCTTACCCTTGATTCCTATAAGCTACCCATGACATTCACAATTTTTATTTTTTGCTTAAATTGGAGTTGGCTTCTCATGCTGCAGCCAAAGAATCCTGCTAGCTATAGAAGGGTAAAAAAAAAAAAAAATAAAGTATTGTAATTGGTACTTTCCCCATTTGAGCAACACTTTAAAATAAGCTAACATTTTTGCCACCCAGCATTGTTTATTACAGCACTATCGTATTTTCCTAGGTTTGGGGCTCACTCATTTAGATAATGCATCATTCACCACCAGGCTTATTTAGGAGACAGAGAAAGTGAAATACTGGTTGCCTAGGTAATTTTTCTAGATCAAGGACAAAAGTCAGTTCGCCTTTTCTCCAGTCTAGGAATATGTTTGCTCTGCTAATTGAACTACCCTAATCAGATCAATAATGTCCCTTATCTTCAGTGAAGCAGGAAAGAAATCTATTCCGAAGTGGTGGATGTGCTGTTTCGCTCTCCTGTGTGCCACCTGCTGATGTGGATCTTGTCCTAACAGACACCACTTGGCAAAAGGTAAGTGTGCCCAAGCAAAACCCATATTTTTGGTGAGTTCATTTATTCCTGACAAAGTCTTAGGTCTTTTTTACCTCAAAGAGTGTCACTCAGTGAGTGTGAGGAGGTGACCTCCTATCTTCGGAAATCACAGGAGGTGTGATTAGTGAGCAAGAGCTCAGAATGGATGACTTTAATACTATTGTCCCTAAGGGCTAAAGCTCGATTCGTCTCTCCCACTTCTGCTCATGTATAATACACACAATTCCCTAGGAACCGCTGTTCAATTCAGGGCCAGAAAATAAACACAACCACAATTATATACACTATTTATTAATTATGTATAATTTCCCTTCTCCTTAGCATGTCAAAGGAAGGATGATGAGAACTCATGGGAAAATAATTAGGTTGGAAACTTTTTATTTTCTCTAATCCAGTCTGCTTCTTCTCCTGTGCTCCCATATCAGTAATTATCACAATCACTTTCACAATTACGCAGGTTTGGAACCAAGCTGTCCAACTGGTCTCTGGGCCTTGTGCCTGGAGGCCCTCCTAGCTCTCCACATTGCATCTAATATGGTCTGTATTAAGCTTGGATCTGATTTTATTGCTCTGCTGTTTCAAATCTTTCAGAGCTTCCCAGAGCTTCATGGTTAATGTGGGATTCCTTAGCTTGGTATACAGACCCCTTTGTGATCTGGCACCTGCCTGCTTCTCTTGGCTCATCTTCTATCCCTGTCCCACAGGCACCTTCCACTCCATTCGCATCAAACTATCTGCCTCTGTCCTCAAGGCCTCCAGAGGTGTCATTGTCAGCACTTTAAGCCTTATTTTTTTTCTCTTCCTAGTTAATTCTCATCCTTCAAGACCACGTCATTCTCTTCCTGACCTCTGAATGATAAAGATGTTTTTTTCTCTGTACCTTCAAAGCACCCTAAGCAGCTATCTTAGCACCTGCCGTGCAGGATTACATTTGCTGGGTCACGACTCTGTGTCTCCCACTAGATAGAAAACTCCATGAGGACAAAGAGTATGTCATTTTGTCTTCATACCCTCCAGCACATAGAATTTGGCATGGAATGTAGAAAGTGGTCAATTGTGCTTTAGAAATTAAAGAAAGAATTTAATGAGTTAATAAAGCAAGTAGATGATGTAAAGAAATATCTGAGGTTTGCCAGGAAGGCAGACTTGCAAAGCACAACTTCCTGTGAACAGCTCCTCATGGCTAAATGGCTCCTATTGCAATTTTACCTCCAATCTTTTCATTCTCCCAAAACCACACTTTTCAGGCCCAGCCTGCTCTCCCCAGGACTCTAGGTTAGGTTCATTTCCCTTTGTAATGAACACCTACTGGTGTTCACGTATTCCTGCTTAACCAAGCTATCTCATTTCCCTAAACCAATTAACTCAAAATTTCTCTCTCTTCTGATATGTTTTTCTCAATTAATTAGAAAATTCCCATTAGTACTCCTATATTTAAACCTGGAACTCACCACTATCACTTCTTTTTTTTTTTAATTTTTTTTTCTTTTTCTTTTATTTCAGCATATTATGGGGGTACAGATGTTTAGGTTACGTATGTTGCCCTTGGTACCCCCCCAAGTCC
>NW_012150063.1:6134390-6136244 GCF_000956105.1 Propithecus coquereli | reverse complement strand
CATTTCCTATTAATTAATTTAATTTTCTACAAACATGACTGGAATTCCAAGGAAGGAAAACTTTTTGAAAGAGATATCTGATCATCTTAAAAGCTATTCTTCTGTCTTCATTGTCCAAAAGCAAAGTAATATTGGAGAAGAGATTTTACAGTAGATTTTTAAGATTTTTCCTGTGATCTAACATGTTCAAATTCAAAACTCATATACAAACATTATGCATTAAATATGATCACACGTAAGAGTTAAACCACACTTTCTTCCTTCAATGTATATGTGTGTGTCAGTACCAGTGTCTCAGCAGTGTACAGTTTTACTTTCCTTTAACTCCACAGTAAAATTGAAGATCATTTCCAGACACTTCTTGACTCCTCTAGCTCATTTGGGGGCTATAGGTGGGGAGGGGTAAATGTTTCTGCTTCAGCAGAGATTTTCCCAATATACATTGAATGAAAAACATCCAGGTGTCTAAAAGTTCATTTATTAATCTTTAGTCTGAGTTCTTGCTACAACTAGAACTTTTTATATTCCTCAGTATAATTTAGCAAGTCTCATTTCTAATGAAATAACCTTTAACCAAACTATTCACTTGACCCTCTGTCAGGTAAAAATTAAGAACACTAAGTTAGTCCTAGACTCTTTTCTCAAAAAGTCCTCAGATTATTGGATGAAAAAGAAATGTATGATCAATTATATTAAAGCACAGTAAGTTCTATAATAAGAGAACATGGAAGAGGGAAGGACACATTCTGCTGGGAAGAATCATGAAAGGGCACTGCAGAAATGACGTATGATTTCAGTCTTGAAATATAATTAGCAGTTATCTAGGAAAAGAATATGGGAGCAGTGAAACAAGCAAAGGGAACAGCATATGCAAAGGCACATCGATATGTTCAGAGAAGGATGTGGAATTCAGGGTGGTTAGATCAGGACATTTATAGAGAGAAGGGGTGGATTTTGAAGTTTGATGAAAGCTATATCTTGAAGGTTTTCATCCTCTAAGGGCTTTGGAGCTGGTTCTGAAGGTAATAGGACAGTAAAAGGAATTTTAAAGCAGAGAGTGATTTGTGAATATTTGCTTCTTAGAAAGCTATTTCTAACATATAGAGGATTAATTAGCAACTAGTAGCAGACAAAACAATCCAAGAAATTGATGCCCCTGGCCTTGGGGAGAAGATGGAGAAGAGGATTAATGCTTGAGAGGCATTCGTGAAATGTAATCAGCAGGACTTGCTGTTGGTTTGGCCTAGATTGTGAAGGAGTTTGCTTAGGAGAAGGTTAACTTGGAAGTGTCTGAGATCACTAGGGGTAACTAAAAGCACTATAAATTCATGCTTGATGTTTGAGAGAGAGTTGAAGTAAGCTGATACTAGATAAAGCAGAGTATGATTAGGATGAAAAGATTAACCAAAGGCAACACTCAATGGTAGGATTTCCTTTGCCCAACTTTAGCCAGGGATCATCTTGAGTAGATCCTCAGCTTTTAGAGGTTAGTAGAATTTCTATAGGTTAGACCAAATGAATTATCTTATGACTCATTCTATATTATTTATATTTTACATAGCCTTTGAATCTCTGAGAAAAGAATGGGCTTAAATGGTAGCATATTATTCTTTAAAAAAAAACCCATTAAGCTATTAGGGCAGCAGTGATATGTTTCTTCATCATAATAACAATGATAATAATTACTCATCATATAAAAATATTTACTAGAAGAGAAGTACAGTGCTAAAGGTTATAGTCCCAATCCTATAAAGCGAGAACAATTGATAACCTCATTTTATTACAGATGAAGAAAATAAAGCTTGGAGAGTTTAATAACTAGTATTCAAATGAAGCTTCCCTGTCTCCAGATCC
>NW_012150063.1:6131491-6134340 GCF_000956105.1 Propithecus coquereli | reverse complement strand
ATTGGCTAAATTGTAGTGGTTATTTAAAAATAACCATTAATTAATTTTTAATATTTGGTATGGATAGTTAAATTTTATTATTCTTAGTGAAGACCATTTCCTATTAAATGTGGAGAAATATTTATATATATATATATTTGTTATCTATATCTTTACTATTTGTGAAGAATTAGCTCATTAAAAGAAAAAGTGTATCCTTCTATAGTTAATTTTTAAGCCAAGGCAAATCTTTGATTCCGAAAGGAAGAATGAGTAATAAACAAAGCAAACACGTAATTCCTTGGATTCAGTGTCTTTCGGTGCTTTGCTTCTCTGAGTCGAAGTTTTCCAATCTACAGATAATGGTGGGGAAAGGGCAGGAGAGTAATCATCTTGTGAGATGTAGTGAAAATTATTTGAGATAACAGCAGTACAGCTCTTGCCCCATAGTTTCCAGTTAGTGGGCAATAACCACTATTTTATGACTAATTTAATAGGCAGAATAAAGCTTTGCATAAGAAGGTTACCTGGGCTCATGCTGTTCTATAATTGTATGTTAGAAACACATTCATTTTGTTTTGCTTCATGCTCTTTCCTTTATAGCTTGACAGATAAATGTCAATCTGCATGTTGGGCTTCCTGTTAGAATATGCTGTCTTCCTTCCTTGCGTCTCTGGTCTTGTATTGTTGGCTGTAATTGGTCATCTGTTTTCAGCTTCTGGGGATCACGTGTTGATTTTCTCCCCTCATATAATTTAGCATTTTCACATTAGCTTTTTGTTGTAGCATTTTTAAGAGCCTTGTCTTTATTTTTCCTTAGAATCCATCAATTGATTACTCCATAAAGAAAAATTATATTATCAAACATGTATCCTTATAAGAAATAAATAATTATAACATTTTGCAAAAGAAATTCTAGAAAGAAGAGTGGAGGTATTCGTTAACTTTCTCTGAATCTTTCACCCTATCATATCACTTTTTTCTCTGGTCCCTTTTAGCCTGTTCATGCTGGGTGCCTGGCTTGGCCACTTGGGGTCATCTGTTCCACAGAGCCGTGTCTGTGGTGCTGGCACTTGGGAAGTCCAGGTGCTTCATGGAGAGTAGTGGAGACAAGTGGCAGAGGGAAGGGGAACAAAAAGATCCATCTTTACAGACTTTGCCAAAGTACAAAATGTCCTAAAGATGACTTCTTATGTACTCATTACACCCCTTTGTCCTCTGGCTGGGGCAGGGACTACCATCTCCTTAGTAAAGACATTGGGGGTCATAATGATTAAATGACCTGCTCAAGGTCATGCAATTTGGAAACATTCCAAGCCAGTTTTAGTCTATATCTTCTGAACGTAGCGCCAGGATTCTTTCCACTAGTTCATTCCAACATCTCTATTCTGGGCCTGTTATCAGTATTGTCTGAACTTGTCTTTGGGAATTCCTGTCATTCACACAGGGGCTTCATGAGGTACTTTGATTATGAAAGAAGGAGAAATCTTAAAACTTTACTATGGTGACAACTGAGAACTTTAACAGCCTATTAAAATAAGATGTAAGGATTTAGAGAAGATATGTATACTCTCGTTATCTTCTCAAAAGCAGAGTGATTAATACTGGCAGAAGCTTCCCCCATAGTAGACATAAGAAGAAAAGTAATAGTAAGCAGTTCCATTTCTGCAATAGGCAAGTTTTCTTCTGCAAATCCAGAAGAAAGGATGAGATTGCTACGGGCTCAATACTGCCTGATTTTACTTAGTACAGACAGCATAGTACCTACCAGTGAGTGGGGGCAAGATACTAAAATGTCTCCTGAGAATTTCCAATGGAAGCGGTATGAGCTTTGGAATCAGGCTGACCCGAGCTCCTTGTAAAGTTATTGTTAAAATGAAATAAAGTAAGATATAAAAGTTGTTACATAGTGCCTTGAACATGGGTTCAAAAACAATTAAATAAATTGTTTTTATGTTGGCAGATGAATGAGATCAAAACATTCAGAAAATGCCTCTGGATTTCAAGGAAATAAATGCTTAATAGTTCACAGCAGGCAAAATCAGTTGTTTTAACAATAAATAATCTGGCAGCATATTTTGAAAAACTTCCTTTTGTGAAGGTGATTCTAAGCCCCACATCACATTATAACCATTTAGGGATTAAAAAATAAAATAAAATATCAAGCCCTATTGCAGTTGAGAAACAGTGGTTTGTAACACCAGCAGTCTTGGGTAACCTAAGCACAAAACCTTCTTTTGATGGCAGTGATTTATGGGAATCTACTTCAGGGTCAGTGATAACGTGCCCTCCTCTCCTTTTCACGATGGCGCTATTCATAATCTCTCAGCCTTCTGAAGAGGATCCAAGGTGGACACACCAGCCTGCAGTGTCGCTGCCATGGTAAGTGAAGCGTAGGAAGAGTAATGCAAGAGCTGATCCCAGCCCAAGTCCTGTACAGGCTTCCTGTTGCTTGACTTCAAGTTACCATGACTGTTCCTTGTGTTTTCCTTGTCGTCTTTGATCCTTTTTCTATTTACCCATCTTATTTACTCCTTTGTGCTTCTCAGTTTCTTGTCTTTGTTTTTTTCTTTCACTTTCTTTTCTGAGAAAAAATACACTTGCTTGAGGAAAAGAAAGTTAAGATGGTCTAAAACCAATGCTAAAGTACATCCATGGTAATACCAGCTAGTTATCCCAGCTCCATTTTGATTTTTGGTTCAGTGACCATTGTGGAGTGGATTATATATTTGCATAGTGCCCAGCTGCTCTGGATTATCATGCCGCAGTTTAGCTTTTGTATTAAATGTCTTGTACGAGGAATACTTATAAAATGTTAATTGGCTAAATTGTAGTGGTTATTTAAAAATAACCATTAATTAATTTTTAAT
>NW_012150063.1:6130801-6131441 GCF_000956105.1 Propithecus coquereli | reverse complement strand
GCTATCACTTCTTTAGCCTGAACTATGAGCAGCTCTGTTGCTTCATTTGGGTATGGCATACGGACGAAAGACCAAGAGCTGCAGAGTCACAGAACTGGTGGTGAACCCTGGCCTTCCCACTCTCATATCTGTGCCATGTAGGGTGTGTTACTTCCCTCTTGAAGCCACAATCTCTCACTGGGCTTCATTAACTTTGTTCCTTGCCTCATCTCTTTATGTTGCAGGGATGATAAAGGTTTCCTAATTTCAGAGTTGCTCAGTGCTTCATATATTCATGTTGGTCTCCAGATCCCATCCCAACATCTATAAAAAGTCCCTTCATTAAATCCTTTCAAGTTAAACCTTTCTTGCTGGGATCTGGGTAATTGAGCTTCAGTACATCCTCGGTGCCAAGACAATGATATTTGCTGGCCAGGATTTGGCTCCAAGGGCTCACAATGGATAAAGGGATGAGATTACTTATTAAGTGATGAAATTGAGATCCACAGAGGTTAAATTACTTGCCTGAGATCTCATGTTTGGTCAGTTTGTGGTCAATTAGTTCAAATATTTATTGAAACATAGAATCAGTCAAGCAGTGGAGAAAAAAAATAAAACATAGTCCTTGCCCTTAATAATTTACATTCTTTTTTTTTTTTTT
>NW_012150063.1:6127451-6129299 GCF_000956105.1 Propithecus coquereli | reverse complement strand
GGAAGTATGATATTAGGAGGATATACTAAAGTAGTGCTTCTCCAATTTAGTGCACATCATAATCACTTGTTCAGATAATAAAGCCCACAGAGGCCCAGGCTCCTTGAAGTAGGATAGAGCCTGGACCTTTGTATTTTCACCAAGTTTCTTGAGAAATTGTGATATACTCATGCAAGTTTGAAAGCACTGAAGTTAAGACAGCAAGATATTCTTTTGATCTAGCCAAATGATAAAAAGTGGGAGATGAGCACGACAGAGGAGTATATATGAACTTTCAGATTATTGGGTACAATAACCAGTTGGGCTATTTGCTAGGATGGGGAGGAATAACTAGCCCTACAGATTTATTACTGGAATAAAAGTCAAGTGTATTCTCTATTACTGATGTCTGGACTGTGTAAAGTCTATCCCAGCTGGCTTTGAAAAGTTAAAGCCAGAATCATTCCTGACATGATATATAATAGATTATAACATAACTTGGATTTTCTAATTCCCAGTCTGTCTATGGTAAGGTCTTAAAATATCATGAATGATAAATCTTTGACATTTTAGACTATATAAATATATGAATTTTTAAGTGCATTATTGCTCTATTGTCAACTTGATTTATCCATGAAAGAAAATATATTAAATTGTCTGCACTGTTTTTGATTTTGCTAGGGGAGTATTTGCCCATTTGTTGCCAAATTTCTTTTGATTCATAGAAGTTGACTATTGCATGTAAACTCTGGATAATGTTAAATCTGGTGAAAGATGAACTGAAAAAGTGTTTACTCATTAACTAAATTTATAAAGATATCACCCATACACTAGCATGGTGCTAATATTTGCTGATCTTTAATGGTATTTCAGAAGTACTTAAATGGTACTTCTAAAATTTAAAAAGAAGAATGTATTGAAGATTTTGTATTAGTTTGATACCTGTTTAATGCCTGATGAATGGTAGTATTTACTGGAATTTGGACTTTAATATAAAATATAAAATTGGGCAATATCTAGGAGAAGAAATCAGAAAAGATTCAGATAATGCTGTGGTCCATTTTGTTAATAATCCTGTATCTAATACTATCACAGAAGATTATTATTCTAAATACATTTTTATGTGAAATATTAAAATGTTTCTTCATTTGTTTCAAATAAGAGATAGCCTGGGATTGTGGAAATGATTTGAGTTCTGGGTTAGACATTGTCAACCGACTCTGGGACCCTGGGCTAATCATTTAATCTTATTTGAGTGTCAGTTTCTTCACCCTCAAAATGGTGGGAATAACTAGTCTCTAAATATCCCTGATGGTTCTAGTGTTCTGTGATTCTAGGTTCTACTGACTCAAACACTCTGTAGTTTTTGATAGAAATATGATTTATTCTGGGAACATCTGTTATAGTCTGTAACATATTTTGCCATGACCTTGACCTTAATTTTACTGTAGACATCAGATGTTGCTTCACAGATTCTACTCCTCATTTTACTGAAGGAACATTAGTTATGCTTGTATCTTGAGTAATGTCAATCTGACTCAAAAATTTGACAGATTTGTTAACATTATCATTAAATGACTTCTTAATTAAGGTTGTAAATACCACTAATTGTGTATTTCAGTGCTATTTATTTTCATACTTATTGCAGAATAAAAGTGTTCTTGTTAAAGGCATCTTACTTTCTTCAAATAAACATGGGTTAAAAAATAACTCTGTGACACCCACATATTAACATATTAATTGATTAAACATGCTGCTGTTACATTTCTCCTAATAAAGGAATACTTGTCTACTAATAACTGTAACTATTTCTATAGTTTATCTAAAATTTGCTTCTTTGCATTGGAAATTTTATTTTTATAATTTTCT
>NW_012150063.1:6111790-6114311 GCF_000956105.1 Propithecus coquereli | reverse complement strand
GTGCACCATTGTCATGGAGTGCTTGGCCTCTCACTATGGCAGCTCATTAGGATGATGATGAACTCTTACCACCGGGGCTAGCAACTAGTCTTTTCCCAGCTTCACCCAATCGCTAAGCAAATTTTCTCTAATCAGCTATTGTTGGTTTATTGACAGAATAAAGAAAATAATACCATGACTATTATAACTAATCCTCAGTTCCAGAGAAATTCTGAAGTTTGTGTCTCTCCAGCTGTGAGCACTTTTACTCTTGTATCCTGACAGCAACAAGTTAATATTAAGGGCACAGTAGCAGATTTAATTTCTCTTCTTTAACAGGGTTGACAAATATCATTAAATACAAAACGGAGCAAACAGACAAATACATAAAATGTGAATGAACACGCCTAGGTAAGTTCTATACCACATTATTATATCTCCTAGTTTTCTCTGTCAGTGTTAGTACAGACAGTATTATAAATTAGCATTACTTTCCTAGGTGTATTTCCGCTGAGTGAGAAGAGAATATTTCTTATGTTGCTAATTTTATAGCCTTGCTCCAGGTATCAGCATCACTTTAAATGAAGAAAAGGTCAAAGAACTGCGAGGCAGTAAGTACTGCAGCACTTAGAGTATTTCTTTCTATATTCCCAGCAATCTTTCCACACTTGGATATTTTCAATCTGTTATAAGTGAGTTCATTGGAGGTCACATAATTTGCCACATACCTGAATGAACTGTGGGAAAGAAGTGCTATAAACAAAATTGTTTTTGTATACCTATTGCTAGACACACACACACAACACACACACAACACACACAAACACATGTATATGCTTTCATTTTAACATATCCAAGATATAAAAGTCATTTTTAATTTTCAGCTCTAATATATAATAGATTCCTTCTCAACTCAGCTCTTTATATACCTTATGCAAAATTCGAGGCCAAATAGCAATGCTTATAGCATGTCCTTTCTTCCAACAGAAGTGGTATGAAAGCGTTCAACGATTTTTATTTGAGCTGGCGTGGCATTCAAATGTATTCTCATACAGGATAATAACAGTCATTGCACATATTACGGTAGAAATAAAATCCATCCATAAAGAGGATGCTAGGTGGAGGGGTGCATGTCCTTTATAAATGCCTGTAGGAAGAACCTTGTACAGGCTTTAACTTCTGTTTTTAGTAGGACAGATATTCTCTGATAGAAGGTTTTTTCCTCTTGCTTTCTTATCTATCATTTTTTTCAGATACTAACAACATCTGCAGTATTTTTCTGCAGATGATATTATAATCCATATAGCAGATTTAACATAATGCCTGTCAGTTCTCTAAATCTTTCCAGGGAAAGGCAGTTTTGTACTTCTCTCCTTATGTCTCATTCTAGCTCTTATTTTTTTCCCCAGATAACAGAGCTGTGAAGCTAAATGAAGCTGGAGGCTATCACGGTTGGCTTGAACTAGAGACACTGGACTCCTCCCCAGGGAACTAGCCACATCTATTTAAAAAACACTTTTAGGTGAGTATTTGGGAAATCTTCAGTAACAGAAGGGCTCTTGGTAGAATGCAGTAGTCTCTTAAAAATAGAATATTTTGGCTTTGAATGTACAAGACAACACTGAGGTTTATGTGGCATTGTAAATGAGGGTCTGGGTGGTCTAATATGGAAATAGAGTAAATTTTCTATTTCAGCTTTTAAACAGTTGCTACACTAATAATAGGTGGGGAGAAGGACAACAGCTAAAGATGGTTCTATTTTTCTTCATTGCTAATGGCTGCATGTGAACCCAAGTGTTTGTAGATGGGCACAGAGCTAATGAAATATGAGTCCAAAATAAATTTTATTTGACAAATTTGTTTATGAATTATAAATATAAATTATACATTTATAAACATACATCTTCCATTATCTATTATCTTTCTTCTTGCATTAGAAAGAAAAAACTGGCTTCATCTATTAACCTAATTCATGCCTGCTCCTCTTGAGGGGTGGGGAGAGACACAGAGAGAGAAGCAAAAGCATAATGTGATGTTTGGTGATATGATTTGATATCTAACTCAGGGTGGAGTGACAAGGAGAAATAAAGGGCTGTGGTCAAAGGAAGATACAACTAAGAAAGACAATAGGATGGAACAGAGCAGAAAACATGGTGCAGGTTCTTTTTTCCAGCAAGTTTATATCAAATGGCTGGCAGGTGCTGTCTTTAATGTTGTGCTATAATGAGCTGGAAAACCCACTCATGGGCCTCACAAAGGCAAGAAACATTTGTTTCCACAGCACTCTGTTGTTGTTTCCATTGTACCACTTAGGTAATACTGTGTGGTTCGGCTGCCAGTCTTCCCCAGCAGGCCACTGGATTGAATGGTCTTTGGCTGGCCCATCTCTATTTCCCCAGAGCTAGCAGAGAGCCTGGCACACAGTAATCACCTAAAAAGTGTTTATTAAGTGTTTGTTTGAAAATTGGGTCAAAATGAGTTCTTCTAGAACTCTAGAGGTAAGAGATCATAATTGAAGACCTCAAGATTGCAAGGCCTGAGG
>NW_012150063.1:6108383-6111740 GCF_000956105.1 Propithecus coquereli | reverse complement strand
TTTGGAAGTTACCATCACATTGCACCATCTCAATGGCTCCCCCTGGAGCTCAATGCTGATAGTGCACTCTGGAGTTGAGCAGTGTGGCAGCTGTGCCTAAATTCAAATTCATCCTGTGAAAAAACCCTCAAATCCAAGAGTTTTAATAAATATAATTAATTGGAATCTTTTGTTTATAGCAAAAAAATTTCCAACTGAGGGGCAGGACAGAGCTAGACTGGAAGTCTAAACAGAGTCAGCTCTGTTGTGATCCTGGGAGGGTACAGTGTGGTCCCAGATGCCACTCTGGGAGTGAAGGTAGTGGGGATAGAGCCAGAGCAGCACAAACATTTGTTCTTATGGAAAGAACAAGGGGAATAGGAGATAGGTAGTCTAGTCTAGCAGGAGTGTGATCTTGGGTCAAATAATTAACCTCTTTGAATTTCAGTTTGTTTTTCTATAAAAGGAGGTGCCAGTACTTCCCACAAAAGGTTAACATGGACTTCTGAGTATGAAAGTACCTAGCTCAGCCCCTATTTACTGATCTTTCCTCCCCATTGGCTTCTGCAGAAAGACAGCAGTAGCAAAAGCAAAAAGTGCCAAGCAATGGCACTGGTGGTGGTGGCAATCCGAGGAGAAGGAGAAAATGATGTGGGCTGGACACAGAGGGCAGTTGCAAGACTTGGAGCCTCCGTTATAGCCACAGTCACACACAACTTCATTTTTTTGCAAAAATGGAACCACCACGATAACGCTGTAGCCTCCCACGCATCTGGGAATCATTGGGCTTACCCTGCTGTTGACAGCATCGGCTGGATACTCTGTAGGGTCTCCTCAGAAAGAGCACAGGCTACAGTCACTTCATTTTCTAATGCTGCTGCCTGAGTTTCATTTAATTAAGAAGGCTGACCTTTAGAAAGGGAGTTTATTATTTTTTTTCTTCCTTTAGCTTAGCTTACTATGATCCTAATGGAAACTGAAAATCTGATGGTAAAGTGGACCAAGTTTTCCCTGATAAGGCCAACACGTTGTTCCTATCTTTCTTTACAAAGAAATTTGATGGACATAATTATAGATGCATAAGCCAAAATCGCTTTTCAGTGAATCTGACCTCAAGTAGGTGGGAACAGTAGGAAATGAAAGACAAGCCCAGGAGGAGTGTATATCAGAAACGACATACCACATACCAAATAACTGAGGACCTGCGAACACACATCATTGTAATCAGCCTTCTTCAAAGCAAATTAAAGTGAGATCTTTTACTCAATCCTTTAAACCTCTGGATATGGAGAAGTAGCTACTTAAAGCCTCTGTTGTGCACAGCATTTGTGGCGCTCTGTAGTCAGAAAGGCCAAACGAACCAGTGAGAAAGGAGAGAGTGACCTGTCCGGGTGAACGCTGGGGGACCCACAGCCCTGCGTGCTGTGCTTTTGCCAGTGGTTGATGATGTTGTCCTTTATGCTATTAGCAAGCAGATGGGGACCCTCAAGCACTGGCAGAGCTGGGAGAATAATCTGGCATTTGCTCTGGCCTGGATTTATCCACAAATTCCCATGAGCCAGTCTCTGCTTAGGAGAGTTCACAAGGTCTGCCCTGACCCAAAGTGTAACAGCTGCTACTGCTACGTTCCTGTTCCTTCTTCTTGGTGCACTTTTCTCTTTCTGTTGGGAAATATATTTTGTCTGTTCTTTAGGGGGACTGTTCGCCTGAATGGATTGAGATTTTGTTACTGTGAGCCCTGCCCTGCCTGTGTTTGATGACTAGTGTGTGCACCATTGTCATGGAGTGCTTGGCCTCTCACTATGGCAGCTCATTAGGATGATGATGAACTCTTACCACCGGGGCTAGCAACTAGTCTTTTCCCAGCTTCACCCAATCGCTAAGCAAATTTTCTCTAATCAGCTATTGTTGGTTTATTGACAGAATAAAGAAAATAATACCATGACTATTATAACTAATCCTCAGTTCCAGAGAAATTCTGAAGTTTGTGTCTCTCCAGCTGTGAGCACTTTTACTCTTGTATCCTGACAGCAACAAGTTAATATTAAGGGCACAGTAGCAGATTTAATTTCTCTTCTTTAACAGGGTTGACAAATATCATTAAATACAAAACGGAGCAAACAGACAAATACATAAAATGTGAATGAACACGCCTAGGTAAGTTCTATACCACATTATTATATCTCCTAGTTTTCTCTGTCAGTGTTAGTACAGACAGTATTATAAATTAGCATTACTTTCCTAGGTGTATTTCCGCTGAGTGAGAAGAGAATATTTCTTATGTTGCTAATTTTATAGCCTTGCTCCAGGTATCAGCATCACTTTAAATGAAGAAAAGGTCAAAGAACTGCGAGGCAGTAAGTACTGCAGCACTTAGAGTATTTCTTTCTATATTCCCAGCAATCTTTCCACACTTGGATATTTTCAATCTGTTATAAGTGAGTTCATTGGAGGTCACATAATTTGCCACATACCTGAATGAACTGTGGGAAAGAAGTGCTATAAACAAAATTGTTTTTGTATACCTATTGCTAGACACACACACACAACACACACACAACACACACAAACACATGTATATGCTTTCATTTTAACATATCCAAGATATAAAAGTCATTTTTAATTTTCAGCTCTAATATATAATAGATTCCTTCTCAACTCAGCTCTTTATATACCTTATGCAAAATTCGAGGCCAAATAGCAATGCTTATAGCATGTCCTTTCTTCCAACAGAAGTGGTATGAAAGCGTTCAACGATTTTTATTTGAGCTGGCGTGGCATTCAAATGTATTCTCATACAGGATAATAACAGTCATTGCACATATTACGGTAGAAATAAAATCCATCCATAAAGAGGATGCTAGGTGGAGGGGTGCATGTCCTTTATAAATGCCTGTAGGAAGAACCTTGTACAGGCTTTAACTTCTGTTTTTAGTAGGCAGATATTCTCTGATAGAAGGTTTTTTCCTCTTTCTTTCTTATCTATCATTTTTTTCAGATACTAACAACATCTGCAGTATTTTTCTGCAGTTGATATTATAATCCATATAGCAGATTTAACATAATGCCTGTCAGTTCTCTAAATCTTTCCAGGGAAAGGCAGTTTTGTACTTCTCTCCTTATGTCTCATTCTAGCTCTTATTTTTTTCCCCAGATAACAGAGCTGTGAAGCTAAATGAAGCTGGAGGCTATCACGGTTGGCTTGAACTAGAGACACTGGACTCCTCCCCAGGGAACTAGCCACATCTATTTAAAAAACACTTTTAGGTGAGTATTTGGGAAATCTTCAGTAACAGAAGGGCTCTTGGTAGAATGCAGTAGTCTCTTAAAAATAGAATATTTTGGCTTTGAATGTACAAGACAACACTGAGGTTTATG
>NW_012150063.1:6105139-6106243 GCF_000956105.1 Propithecus coquereli | reverse complement strand
CATTCACTATTACATTTGTATATTTGTGCTTATGTTAGTTTATAGGAAATTCAATTTCGTTTCATACTTCAGGTTCAGCTATTCTATCCTTATATTTTGTCCTCTTCAGAGAGTTCTGAGTCAAAGATGTCGGTTTTGCTTCACTCACATAACTGGTTGAACTGATTGGAACTTACCTGAATATTGCAGTAAAGATTCTGACATCCAGAATAGGCAAAACCAGGAATCTCTACCTATAACTGCACAAAGTTGTTTTATCAAGACTAACACCTGTGTTGCTATCTTATATGACAGCATCAATATGGTACTTTGTCAAATAAAAATATTTACAAATGATTTTAATCTCTCTAGAAGTATATCTTGCTTTGTCAAAATTCAGTGCACAAAGTTTTCTTAGGCTCACTCGTTTAAGAGCTCAGATATATTTAAAGAAAAATATGAGCCGTAAATGAATACAGTTGATTCTCTCTATACTCCTGCTATAACATTTTTCAGTTCTAGATAAATTATGTAAAGAGTAAATAATGAATTTACATTTACTTTGTAATAAATCTCCAAACTAGCAGGCCATGTGTTTAAAGTCATATTTTTATACCAAAAACTATGAGCTCATAGTGGCACTCATAAACCTGGAAAGCCCAGATATAGTTGGTAACCCTTACAAATTGCAACTCCTGACTCAGAAAATGGCCAATGAAAGAGAGAATTAAGAATTTATTTTGTCTTTTCTATATGAACAAGGTAAACAAACATCCCTAACTGATGAGAAGAATTCAGTTTATAAATACGAAATAAATGATAGAATTAAAAAACCATTACTTTTTGTAATTTCTAAAGAAAGGAATGATTCAGAACAAAGTCCTCAGTTGATAAAACCATTAGATGAACGGGGGATGAAACAATTTTATACAGGCAGCATCAAGGTGCCACTAATAGGTTGATCTTAGCACCACCTGGGGAAAAAAGTAAGCCGCAGTGCCACTTCCCATGTTCTTTCCCCAAATACTTGACTTTGAATTTATTGAAACTTTTAGAGCCACCTTTAAGTTTAGTGAAAACACAGGAGATAGAGAAACACACTATAAGATATCATAGGAAAAAAAA